>NW_017263608.1:796165-909471 GCF_001500285.1 Mollisia scopiformis
GTTCTGATCTCTGCACCTGGGAGACGTGGAGACATAGGTGGAGTGGTAAAAGGATCCATAATGGTGGAGTTGTTGATAGTTTAGTCCTAATGTGAAGAGTTTTAATTTCGAGGTTCTACAGCCTGAACGCACGGACTTTTGTCCCCATGTTCGTAAGGCAGCTGTGCCTCGGACCACTCGGTAAAGGGGTTGGGGTCTGAATGCGAATCGCCAACTTTTTACGAGCGAAGTAGATAGCTTCACTCTCATGTGCCACCTAGCCACAGATCCGGAATGTTCTTTCAAAGAGATTAAATAGGAGATCAAAAATGGGCATACAAGTTGTGGGACATTGCGAACAGGAAAACTAAACATTTAGAGCTTCTTTACCATAGCTCGCTAACGCCATAAGGGCTCGCTTGCAAAATGATTCAAGATTATTCAAAGTACACAACAGGCAAACTCGGCGTCAAGCAAAAGTTCAAGCTTTCTCCAATCCTCAATTGTAGTTCAACGCAACCTGTGCATAATATGAGAGCAACAAAGAGCAGACAATGCACATTCTACTATTTTCGGACGTGCTTTCCAGCTCTTCGGTCTCTCTTTCTCGCCTTCGGACCAATAAAAATTGTTAAGGAATAAAGGGCTTTAAGTCGGTACCGGCACCAGACCTAGGACTATTCGAAGGTCAGTATGTTTCTTGACAGAGGATTGAAGAGAGAAATCTTTTATCTTTCCAAAAACAAATATTCCCAGAGCCTGGCTTCCAGGGTTCTTTCTGAAACGTGGATAGGGTTTGACTTACTCATATTCTCATGATTGACTCCCTGATTTTCATTCCCATCGAATACTACGAAGATTTCCCCGACATCTTCATCCCATACAAAGGTAGCAGGGCTGTCTGAAAATCCGCAGTTGTCCCAACTCAACGCATACGGGTAATTTGCCCCCATACTGAAAGTTTTTGCCGTCAACCCAGAGTTGGGAAGGTACTCCGATAGTGCGAACGGTGCGTCTACTGCTGGAGATGTTGTCGCATACCAGCCAATTCCATATGTTGGATCCAAGGCAAACAATACACCATCACTGAAGAATACAGGGACTGCATCACCAGCGGTATATGTATAGGAGGATGTATTGGTGAGGTAAGCGCCAGTGCTTATAGGGTTACCGTTTGATATATAATACAGCTGAAGCAGCCATGTGGTATTTGCAGGTACGTTGTTAGCACTAAATCATCAGTGACTGATTCTTTGTCCCCCTAGGTGGAGAACTTACTCGGGGTAATCTGATGTTGAAGGGAGACAGTTTGGAGTAGGGACCGTGACTGTTGAGGACACAGCTGCTGGTACAAGCTGACTTGTTGATGTAGAGATATCCGGAATTATCGGGGAGGTAACACTTGTTGAAGGGGATGAAGTTACAATCGGCAAGTCCGCAGACGATTGCGTTGTTGGGGTCGGTGACACTGCAGGAACAACAGGAGTTGAAGTCATTGGGACATATGGAATTGTAGTTACTTCGGTCGCGAAGCTCGTGCTGCTCGTGGTGCTCGTTGAGAGTACCTGGCTTGTCGAAGCAAATGCAGCTGTAGAGGCAGGAGGACCCGGTCCCAGTAGAGTGGCTGTAGTTGAGAGAGTCTTCCCCACAGATACGGTTTCAGTTATCGTAGAAGTTGTAGTGGAAGTGAATGGTAGTGTTTTCGCAGAAGTGACAATCGTCGACACATAGGTTGGCGCATTTGTGATGCTGATCAACGTATTACACATGGAAACCGTGAGTAGAGTGTTCGAGGCAACAAATGTCTCAACGGCACATGGGTACTCGACGACAGTGTAAATAATTGGATTTTGACATGTTGGCTCTGGTTTGTTCTGACGAAAAATGTTGGGAAATGCGAAAGCATTGACTGCAGAAGCGTAGAGAATGACTTGAAAGTAATGCATAATGAGTGTGTAGTAATAAATGAATCGTGATCTTTGCCCACAATCAGATAACAAAGGACGATAATATTTCAGTTGATTGCGACGAGGGATATATGAAGAGCTGAGTCTGAGATTAAATTAGAGGTGGCGAGGAATGGCGGGTCGAGGAATGTACTAAGTCACGATCGAGAACTTGCGCCATCAAAGTAGATAGGTAAGCATGGCTGAGCTGAAGAATGATAATGGATAATCGAACGTACGATAACTCGCTGCCAAGATAAATTTCTTGGACTTTTATCTAGATCCAGAAATTCAACCCAGGAAGATCGTCTGCCCTCCTATGATACAATCAACGCAAGGAAGAATGAGCTCTATATTTACTCTTTCGTCTACTGTGCAAAAAATGCACTCTATCGTCAAATTCGGTTTCAAGCTCCTCTCTCTCAACTCGAAGGAACAGATTGAGAGCCTCCAAGCTCCTGGTCTGATGCAACCCTTCATGAAAGAAGTCGCGAAAACGAAATTCTCTCCTGTATGCCTTTCTCAACGTGCAGTATCGAATTTTGCATGCGATTTCTCCCTTTAGTAATTCCGGCGCACTTCGTCCATCGATCGTCCATCTTCAACTTGCTCGTTTTTGAGTTCGACTTCGCTACCACGGTGCATGCCTGTTGACTTGAAACAACGGAAATCCATAATGGAAACAATAGCTGTGTATGCAGCAACAGTACTATTCGAAAGAGTCAGTCATGGCATCCTTCGAACAAAGTCTGACGTCTAGGTGATCTTCTATCTTCCAGAAGAGCAAGACATACCTCAGTGTACCAGCAACTCCAGTCACAACCCAACTCAGTATACAATTGGTGCCGACGCAGAACTTCAGGTTCGCTTGGATCATCAGAAAAACTACCGCAGCCCAGAATACGATCTCCATGCAATTCAAGATCATGTTCGCTTTCAGGCTAGCCCATTTTCGGAACATCGCGGTGTGTTCGGACAAGACTTGGTACAAGATGACTATGAGCGATTTGGCACCCTACAGTTTTTATAGGGTCAGTCGAAAATTCTCTAATGGGGAAGGCAAGAAGAGAGATACTCACCATGCCTAGTGCCATGGTGTTTGCCCTGCTTCGTGGAGCACCTGCAGGTACTTTCACGATAAGGAGACGGACAACTGAACCACCGATGGCGAGCAGGACCAGAATGATCTGGAGCACGTGCACTGCGAACATGTATCTGTTGCTGAAGAAACCCATCTTGACTGAACTGGGAAGATATCTGGTACTTGTTTCTGTGTGAGCCTTGTGATTTGGATGATTTCTGGCGAATGCTCCACAACAATTGGGTCTTCAAGATATTTTGCGAGATGTGTTGAATTTTTCTTCATATTGGGAAATGGACAGTCAAGTATATATGCATATGCATCTACATTGGCATTGTTTTCTGTCTTGTCGACTCTGTAAATAAATCGGATTCGCATTCGGTTCGGGTTCGCTCAGTCAACCATTTCGTACTCGCATTTCATCCCATATGTCTTGGCTACGGCTGCGCGTTACTTGGAAATGTCTTGGCATACTCATCGAGAACCTTATCCACGAAATCCAAAATTTCACGAGTGCCAATTGAATCAACTTTGTTCTTGACATCTTTCATATTCTCACCGACCCCATCCACGATCGTCACCTCAGCTATGCCATGCCATTCTTCATCTTGGCTTTCGATGAGTGGACCCCAAAGTTTCGGGTTCCTCATATGGCAAATCCTTCTGTCCTGAAATAGTGAGGCTCGCAAGCGTCTTTGTAAGCTAAACTCTGTGGAGGTTCAAAGGTGCGACAATGCCACTTAGGAAGGCTGAGCGTTGAAATTTCGAAGTCACAAATCTATGGTCGCGTTTCGTTCTCCGTCTCTGACCTTGATGCTTTCCATTTCTCTTGGGCGACATTAATCTTGAATGACTGTGTCTCCTGGGTAGGTACTGGAAAGCATTCGGGCGCTCCTCGATTTGCCAAGCAAGGAAGGCGAACTCAGACAGACCTCAAAAGTTCTTGGCGATATCTTCTCTCGAATCTTTACACCTTACTTTACTATGAACATTCCAACATAGATGTGCACTTCCAACTTCAGGTTTGGCAAAGCAAATCAATATTGGGACTGGAGTTTTCTGCTTGTAAGCGACGCTTGATTTATTGACAAAACTGCAGTGTCTTTATAGTGTATGGGTTCTGTGCTTTCGAACTCTTGCTCAGCCTTCGCCGGACACCAGAGCGAAGACTAGGAGTGCTGTATCATGTCCCGACTAGAGACTGGATTTGACAACTCGATTGGCATGGGGCGGATCCTGTCACATAAGACGGGAACTGCATACTAAATGCGCTTCAAATCCCATGGCTGAATTCATCAGGCGATATAGCAGAACATATGAGGGGTTGATGTTGGTGTTGATGTTGAAGTGAACGGCGGAGGATATGTTGTGGACGACTCCGATTCAAAAGCCCAAATACAAGCAACTGCGGCGCCAGATTCAAACAATGAGCCTCCGTCAAGATCTATTTGATGACGCATGACTGAAAGCGAGAAAATTAAATGTGACGAGTTGCGAATGCGTACTTCTTGTAGGAGCATAGAAAGCTTCAGCAGAGCAGCAATTCATGGAACAGAAAATAACAATCAACGCAATTTTCGCAAGAACTCCATGATGGAACCGTGTGCGTCTTCAGAAAAATGCAACAAAGTTGAACACCAATGAGGAACAATTTTTTTTGGAAAAAGGTGATGACTAAAAGCCATTCATCCTTCAACTCGCTATCCAGAGAACATCGCATGCTCACTGTGATGGACCAGTCTGCTGGTATTGTGAAAATAATCCCCTTTTGATGTACTCGTTCGTCTTGCACATGCTGCTGTCACTTGGTAGACCACGAAAATGATAAGAAACATGAAAACAAAACTAAATGAGTGAAAGAGTGGAGAGTTTTCTCGCTCCATTTAGACTAGACCTCTTTTGGAAATGCCGGCGCTAAGACTGACTTGGCCGGTCTCCAACTTCGTCTCAATGCTCCATCTCTCTTTTTCTCTCTCGTCGTCAATGTCTTTATGAACATTAGTTTACTGCGGAACGGTGCTCCAGCAATCAATCGACTAAACCATGCGACGGGCAAAGTCTGCGGCCTTTTCGCCGTGCTCTTGGTGTGGAGTTGCGGGAGCTTATTGAGATGAGGCCGCGTCTGCACAGCAGTCCCATACCCCACTTCCCAGCACCGCATCATACAAGATCGTCGCGCCACGTTTTACTTCTATAGTTCTATAAGGCCTCTCTTATATCTCAGAAGTAGAACGGTGATTTTTCGGCCCTATTCAGAAGAGCTTGCGGACTTGGGGATACCAGGTTGATGTCGCAACATTCTAGGGAAAATGGGAAGAGACATCTAGAGCGCATTCAAATGCGGTTTCCGATCGCCATGACTATTCAAATTCAGACAATTGAACAGTCGGATCGTCTATTCATGCACGGTTCACGAGCTTGATAAAGCAAATGCCAAAAGTTTCGGCTCCTTGTCTTCGGGCTTCCAGGTTTGCCCTTGTATTTCAGAATGGACTCAGATCAGGACATTCGGCTTTACCAAGGCAAAAAATTTCGTTTATGGATACTATCGTCGTCGTCACTCTGTGCAGCTGTGCCCAGGTGGACAATTCTCTGGATTTAAGAAGTGAGTGCTTGCTGCTTTGCGTGTGGTTTTGATTTTCTATTGTCCGCACCACTTTGGAGCATTTCGTTCGTTTGAGTCACTCTTTTCTGTCCGTACATTCTTTTACTTGTTTTCATCGCCATGCGTCCTGCGGTCATCGCTCTTTTGGCGCTGCTTCGTTTTGGAGTTGTCGTACAAGGAGATGCGTCAAGCAATTATACAGCACAGCTGCTAAGCTCAGGCACGATCAAGCTTGGCGATTGGCAAGCAGCCTACGATAAAGCCTATGCCATTGTCCAGACATTGAACACAACCGAGAAGCTGTCAATCATCACTGGAGGGAGTGGAGGAAACTTCAGCGCCCTCGACATGTTGGACTCTTCAACTAACCCTCTCACTTACTACTACGTTACAACATGGCCTGCTGGGGGAGCAATGGCAATGACCTGGGACAAGTCGGCCATTCAAAGTCAAGGCAGTGCACTCGGTGCTGAATTCCGTGGAAAAGGAATCAATCTTGCCTATGCACCCACACTTGAGCCTTTGGGTCGTTCAGCCTGGTGCGGGCGGATCGGGGAAACTTACGGAGCAGATTCTTACCTCAATGGAGCTATGGGTGGCAGCTTTGTAAAAGGAGTCAGCAGTGCCGGTGTCATTCCGAGCTCGAAACATTTCATCATGAATGAACAAGAGACGAACCGTGACGGAACGGGCAGCGGCGGAGGCGGGGGAATGGGTGGATCTCCTTCAAGCACCTTTAGCAACTTTACTATTGCGGTGAGATAAAACAGCAATTCGACAACCACGAGCTCCTCGGCGAGTGCTAGTAGTTCTGCTACCAACTCCACTTCGACTTCCAGCGACGAATCCTACAATGTTGCGATCGGTGACAAAGCTTTCCATGAAACTTATTTGGCTCCTTTTTACGATGCAGTCAAAAACGGAGTAGGCGGGACGATGTGCGCGATGAGTTAGTCTTGATCTCTTTTAAATTATTTTCCCGTTTTAAATGTCCGTTTGGAGTTCGTACTTCAAGACATTTATATCTGCTTCCAAAATGTACGGAACAAGTATACTAACTACGAAACGCCGAACAATAGATAGGGTCAACGGCTCATATTCTTGCGAGAGTCAAGACCTTCTCGGAAAATATCTCAAGGTTGAGCTTGGTATGCCTGGTCTTGTGCACGCAGACGTTGGTGGTCAGCACACTGGTATCAACTCGGCCAATGCTGGTATGGACTCTGTTTCCTGAATGCATGGTCAGGTGAAGGTGGCGACCGCTCCGAGCTATACAACGCCACCCAAGACACACTCGTCAACACCGTAGCAGACAACTGCAACAACACGATTGTGGTCATCAACACTACTGGTACGTTAACTTTTACCCTAGGATAAAAGATAACACACTAACTCAAACCCTCCAGGACCCCGTCTAGTCGACCAATGGATAACCCACTCCAACGTGTACGTCAAAATCTGCCCTTGATCTGTTTTCATTCTAGGAGCCGAGGATTTCGGGATGCTCTCCGAGAGCTACTCGTCAGAGAAGATTTTTCTCAACTCCTCGGCTGAGCTCCTCGGCTCCTAGAATCTTTGTCAAAGAAAGTAAACTCATTTGTTAATAGAACCGGCGTCCTCTACGGCGGCCCCCTCGGCCAAGAATCCGGCAACGCCATCGACGACATCCTCTTCGGCGCCGTGAACCCCTCAGGAAAACTAGCCCACACGATCGCCAAAAACGAATCCGACTACGACGCCAACACGCAGATCACCGAGTCGCTAGAAATCGATTTCTCGGAGGGGAATTACATCGATTATAAGTATTTCGACAAATACAACGTGACGCCGCGGTTCGAGTTCGGGTACGGGTTGAGTTATACGACCTTCAACTACTCGGAGCAGGTGACGGTGACGTCTAACGCGACCGCATTGGCGCAGGCGTATGCTACGGGCGCCCTCGCTGTTGGGGAACGAGAGGATCTGTGGGATGTGGTGGCTACGGTGTCGAGTAGTATTTCGAACACGGGGGATGTTGCGGGTGCCGAGGTAGCTCAGCTGTATGTGGCGTTCCCTGATGCGGCTGATGAGCCAGTGAGGCAGTTGCGTGGGTTTGATAAGGTGATGATCCAACCAGGGGAGAGTGAGGCCGTGAGTTTCGAGTTGAAGAGGAGGGATTTGAGTGTTTGGGATGTGGGTGCGCAGGCCTGGAAGATTGAGAGTGGGGAGTACGTTTTCTATGTTGGGGCGAGTAGTAGGGATTTGAGGGCATCGGCTACTTTGACTGTTTAAGTGGTCGTTGTGGAGAGAAGAGGTGTTTCTTCTTTGCTCAAATCTACGCAATCCGCGCGGAGTGCTCAATGGGGTGTTGTGGCTGCCGGCGTGCTTGCAAATTGCATCAGTCACATCATACAATGCCCAAAGATCTAGTACTGTAAAAACGAGAGAACTTATGCCGCTTTAAAGTATCCAATTGCTAATGGACTTTTACAAATCTATCTATGCGCTCTCTCCACACGTCATTTCTAAGCGTGAATATCAGAAATCGTACGATGGGTATTAACTAGCGGCAAGCAACGAAGTATATAAACAAACCCAGCTCCCAATCCAAAACCACATTATTTCCAAATTGAGGAAGTCCTAGTGAAGCCCCAGAGTGTGTGGAGCCGACCTGTCGCCGGTGCCATCTCTTTTTTCTTTACTTGCGC
Organism: Mollisia scopiformis; assembly: GCF_001500285.1. Taxonomy (NCBI): domain Eukaryota; kingdom Fungi; phylum Ascomycota; class Leotiomycetes; order Helotiales; family Mollisiaceae; genus Mollisia; species Mollisia scopiformis. The sequence continues at coordinate 804,464 of NW_017263608.1, forward strand.
AAGTATCCTCAATGACACCGGGCTCTAGAGCTGTGAGTAGATGTCTGCCGTTGCCACGGGTTTCTTTGTCGAATTAAAGGTAGACATCGGCGAAAAGCGAGGAGTCTCTCCTCTATTCAGGACGGGAAGATGCGTGAGTCGATGTTAATTGTTGTTAACGGTGTATGTTTTGGATTCTGTAGAGAAATATCAGCGGAAAATGAAATGGAATAGTTAGGCATCGGTGAAAAGTGACTTATAGCAGGTAGACATCAGCAAAGAGTATAAAGAAGTAAGGGTCAACTTTGAACAGCAATGACTTTGAGATGAGAGAGTGCATAAACAGGATTCGTAAAAGTCCGTCAGCAATTGGACACTTTGAAGAGGCATAAGGTCTCTCCTTGGCACAATTTCCTGACATTGAGGGGCCACAAAGTAATATATGATTAAATATGCACTTTATATACTCCACCTCCGCATCGTGACCAAAAATCTTGTGTGTTCCACTACCCATCCATCGTCCTCTGGTAATCCGCTCCCAAACCAAGATATCTCGTACATGGATCGATCCTAGACTTACGAAACAGTTAGCCAATGGCCCTCAAAAATTCCTCAAACAAGACAATAAGTAACAAACAGCTTCTTCAGTTGAAAGATGAAAAGTCTAAAGTTGTTTCAGCATCAGACACCAAGTGTCCTCAGCATTAGCATGGAAAGTTAACATCATAAGCTCCTCCTCGAACCAAAAGAAAATTGTATCCTCTTACCATTAGCATTCCCATAGTGTAAAGTGATGTCATATCCTATCCCTGCCCAGTCAGCAAATGTAGCCTCCCAAAAAATATCGAAGGCATCGAAGAAGAGACAAGACCACGGATAAACCATCAGGTAATCGAACCAGTTTATTCCCCATGAAAAGGTCGGTATTTGATAGTACATGTTTTGTTCATCATCGTATATCCATGGTCTTCCCCTCCCTTAAACAAAATCATGTACTCACAAACAATAATAATTCCTGTCTTTAAAGCGAATTAGCTTTGTGCAGCATGAATGCGACAGGAAGGATGAGGGAAAGGATGGGGAGAGATCAGATAGGTCCTTTGGCGGGACAGGTAAATCACCATGCGTGCCTGGGTTAGAGGCGAGTATGATAGGGGCGACACGAATGTTCATCATTGAAATGGGTGTTTGTGTGTGTGGACAGAGGAGAACAGTGGAAGCTTACCAGAGATTTTTCTTGCTGTAGCAGAAAGTAAGGTTAGTGATTATAGCACGATGCGCAGGTGGCGCAGGGTAGCAACATGATAGATGAGGATTAGAACGAGAAGTATAGAGGTAGTGCGCAGATCGATTGCATATATGGAGGAATTTTGTTATTGTTGTTATTTGTATGAAGAGCTGGAAAAGATCGTGCTCCAAAAAATTTCATGTCATAGAAGACTAGTGCCGGCTATTCTTCGGCGGAGTCTGTGAAGCACGTGCATTTGCTTTGCTTCCATTCTAGTTTTGCTCCAGATTGCCCAGGTGGCCCTCCCATTAAGTTTCTTGCATTCGGAGTATAAATAGTGATTACGTTAATATTATCGAAGGAAATCTTTTGTTTATTACAATTACATACGTTCTTAAACTACTCGAACACACTCGGCATCACAATGTCACCAATTTTCAACTCCCATTCGCAGGTTGTGTGTAGACCACTCCATCTACGATCGTCGTCAAAGAGCCATTTGCATAAAACTTGTTTTCTTCGAGGTCAATCTCGAAATGGAACCCGCCTGGTCCAGTTATCTTGGAGCTGTTGCTGATACCGGTGGAATGGAGGTCAGAATACCAGTCTACATGGATCAACGTGGCGCTCGGAGAGCTGGCGGCAACCTGCTCAGTGCCAGAGATGTAGTTCTCGCCATTGTCGGAGTAGTTATAGTAAGTAGCTGCCACGGTCCCGATGGAAGTATTGGCACTGTTCATTATGAAACCAACCTCAGCGTAACCACTGACGTTGCCTGACAGAGTATAATTGCCCGCAGGCACGGTCGTTGCCACTGGGTTTGCGCTGCCCGGTACGTACTCTCTTCCCCATGGGATGACATCCGACACTAGCGGTACTGGCTCCCATTTCAGTGGCTGGCGACTCGTGAGTGTTGCCATCATCAACCTCACTGTTCGTCCACCTGGTTCGGTAGAGTTGGGACATGGCAGCGGATTCACACCACCACAATTCGGGGCTTGAACAAGAGTTTGAAAGTATGTGATACGGGTTCCATCCAAGGACCATCTCGGATCAGCCATGCCATTCCAGTTGTCGTCATTCACACTACCGGGGCTACCGTCGCCGGCACCATTCAGCTGTTGGCCTTGATAGTACTCGCCATCGTCGTAATAACGGTCGCCATAGCGGTCGACGATCCAGGGCTGGAAGAACCGTCGTATCCCATTGTTCCGAACGGACGAGACTGCGCCAGTAATAAGTGTGTCGATGAGAGGAGGAATACCGCGCATGCCGGCTAGAAACATCATTCGATTCGTTGTGGTAGTATCCATGATCACGATCCAGTTGCCATCGGAGGATGTATCAATCGGGTCCACGTACTCTGGGTCGCTGGTAACTCTTGTCACCTCACCAGTCACAAGGCTCACTCTAAATATATCGATGTTGCATGATTCCGCAGGAAATTCAATATAGTGCACCTGGTGTCCAAGTCCACTCAAACCACGTACCTCGCCTACCACGATTGCTTGGGAATTGATGGTCAAGTTGTTGCCATCAACAGAGATCGTGGGCAGGCCATCTAGATCATACAACATAGTGACATTGACAAGATCGTACCGGGGAGTAAGCGGCGTCCCTGTTGTGGGTGATGGGTTGAACTGTAGTCGGGCGAAGTATCCAAATTGGGACGTAGAAACACCAGAATAAGTCAAGGCATTGAAGCTAATGTGTACATCATCAGGGTGTTTGCGCAGCTCTCGTATGCTGCCACCAGCCCCAGAGCCATCAGGTGTGACATTCCATCGAATGGGATAGATATGCACCTTATCCGGGGTGCACTCTGGACTGGCAAGCTGCTCGGAGCCGCAATCGATGATCCACTCGCCAGCAAGGACACGTACGCCATCAGTAAACGCTTGAGGATACTGGTAGTCGGTGGTTGAGCCGTTGAAGGAAACTTGTTGGTCTGCTGGGACTCCGCAAGTAATGCATTTCCACGGATCGCCATTGGGGAAAACTGTCCCGTCCACTTTAACGGTTATCAACTGGAGCCCTGTATATATGCTAGCCGGATCTGGAGCGGCGGGTGCCCCTGCGTACGTTAAGGATGCCGTAACGTGTTTTCCATCTGGAAGAAAATTGCCGCCCAACAGACCGGATGAAGTTGCGCCTATGCACCCAGTTCCATAAGGATTCACTTCAGAAGTACAACCACCTTCCGTCTCATCAGCAGTTACTGGAGGTATCGGTAACTCGACCACAACAATTGGTTCAGGTTTGGGCGGTAATGGCAGTGCTGATGTGTTTGATCGTCGATAGATGAGCATATGGCTATCAAGTGATGCGGCGGTCAGGGCCAGCACAGCAAGTAAGAACGCTATGTTGAAAGATGCGAAGCGCATCTTGGTATATGTGAGCCTCGAAATGATGGTAACTTATCAGAAAAAGGCTTTCACTTATCACAAGCAGGGAGAGTCAAGCTGAAGCTTTATATATTTCATTTCGTGCGAGGCCCTTTCGTACTGTTGTTCGATTTGATGTTTTCACAGGGATTTTCATCGTATCGTCGTATTTTTTCCGGTTTCTATCTTTATTTGGGTCTGTAAATTTTCAATCTTAAGCTTATGACCCGATTCCCCATGAATTTGCCCCACTGAAGTGGAAACCGGTAGACGAACGCGGGGTTGCTGCAAGACCAGGCATCGGGTACGAATACGTCGTATCGTATAGAGGTTCGGCTGCAATTACTGTGAGCAGCTGCGAACATGGATTACAGTTAGCTATGGTGCCGAGTATGGGCGACTTCGCTTATGGTTGCACTGCACCATTCACGCGTGGAAAAATAGGAGGGAGATCTCGCTTCCTACCTCTCGCTAGATCTTTCTTGGCCATTGTGTTCGACCGGGGAGAATGCCTCAGAGTACCTAGGTACACCTGTGACACTTTCCTAGCCAACTGCACTTCAACACACCATGTTTGGCACGACCTCGAGAAATCCAAAGATCAATGTTCATTATCTATGAGCAATCCCACAACCAACTTCAGATTCTTACGTCTCGTAATTCCTAGCCCGGCATGTCTCAGGAGGCAGGCATGTTTTCAGCTGACGACGTTGTCCTGAGCCATGGTTCAGCAAGCGGGCATGACTTGGTGCTTGAAGAACTTCCACTTCCACAAGACTTTGCCTGGGGTACGGCCACGGCAGCATATCAAGTCGAAGGCGGTGCCTCACAAGATGGCAAAGGTCCATCGATATGGGATACCTTTTCTCACCTCGAACCCTCGCGCACGAACGGCGAGAACGCAGATGTTGCATGCAATCACTGCAATCTCGTAGAGGACGATGTGGAGTTGATGTCATCCCTCGACGTCGATGTTTATAGATTCTCAATGTCCTGGTCTCGTATCATCCCACTTGGAGGACGCAATGACCCGATCAATGGGAAAGGCATTTCTTTTTAAAGCGATCTGATCAATCGAATTCACTCCCAGAAGATCGAACCCGTCGTCACAATCTACCATTGGGATGTACCCCAGAGGTCGTCGGCTCGCTTAATAAACCTGCGCCATGCCATGCCCCTAATTCCCAGCAGTCTTAAGCGAGTCGATGATTGGTGGTGCTATCCCTGATTTGAAGACATATGGATACGAACAAATACGACTGATTACGGTTGAATGCGAGATAAATAAGCGTATGACCCTGATCCAGTCGAAGTGAACCCGAGGCTTTTGGCTGCTCCACTGAGCAATGTCAAATAAAATTCGTCGGTGCCTGCAGGAGAAGTCATGATCATCATCAGTATTGCCAGTAACGCCGCCTGCTTATCAAACAAGCCCAGAATGCGAATATCATTTCTTCAAGCCTAGCTTTTCATGTTGTCTCTCATCCCACTGTGGCAAGTTGGAGGAACGTCGATCGAAATGGCTCACAGAGGTATTCTGAACAGTCGAAAGGAATCAAAAATTATGCTGAGACGGTGGCTAGCAAGTTGAATTTTCTTCCTGTAGGCATGGCCACAGTGCAAACGTCGTTATCTTCTACAGGCAGGTTCTAACCATTCCAATTGGTTTCCTCAACACCCTCGGCGACATTAGACTTTGGGACAGAAGTCGCTGCCTATCCGATTCTTGATATCTATATGCAGAAGCATTCTAGGCACTCACCAGCAACTTCTCTGATGCTCCTTAGCCTTTTGCACTGGGAGTATCGAACACATATCACGTGGAGACATTTGAAGTGACCACTTCTGGCACATACGAAGCTTGCGTCCTACGGGGAGGGCAAAGATGGCAATACATACACGTTCTAACTCCTGGTAGCATCCAATTCTCATCTGTAGGAATCGGGGCAACCATTCCTGTAGTCGATATTGGTCGACTTTCCTGGGCTTTTTAATACCGACAATGACGAACTCAATGATATCTGGAAAGTGGTTGCGAGAGCGGCTAATATGGCATGCTTGGGGCAGGGTAGCCAGCACGACATACGGCAGATGAATCAAACAGAAGCTTTCATTCGAGGCATGAGATCGGGGTGCCAAAGGAGCATTCTTAGAAGATTACAATACACACTTGAATCTGATGCACGCATCGAACGAGGAGGAATTGAATGGGTAGTAGTATGATGATCTCTTTCCCTATTTCTTGCATAGCTTGTATACTGAGGCTTACACCAATGAGATATTTGATGATAATCAAATATTTGCTGAAGCCAGAGTACTGCATCGACAACTTGATCTGCCTCTGACACAGAATAAACAGACTGTCCAAAGTTATGACTAAATAACTCATGGGCACATCCACTAGCATCACCGCCAAAGGGGCATTCAACTGAATCTAGTTGGAGAGATGCCAATGGAGGCACAAAGTACGTCTCAAGCACCTCACTTTCAAATCTACAATTTAAGGTTTTAAGGTTATTTTTAGCTCTAAAGCTAAAAAGATTTGTTGCACATCGCAAAATATCATGTTTCTCAAAACTCAACGATGCCCTTTTCTAAAATCTTTAAAAGTTGAGCAGAGAGCAAATTCGGCGCTAAGAGCTCTTGGGCCAATCATATTGCAGAATTTATTTTGTATGGGGTTGTTGTTGAGGAGTTCTCTGAGCTGCTTGGAATAGGAAAGGAAAGGAAAAAGGTTTGGCCGACGCTAAGGAGCTTGGGGTGATTTTGCGTAGAGGCCGTCGCTTTATGAACACCAATGCATCTTTGACGCTTCCCAATTCAATCTTGCTGGGAGATGGCTATTCTATCGTCAACCAGACCACGCTCACTTGCTATCTTTTAGGCACCTTTGAGACATTTTTGTCTGTCCAGGAGAAGATTGGTACCGGGTCAAGAGAGTGTTAAGCGAATGCAAATACATTGCAGTCTCGATATCCGGTGTTCGGATTTTCAATACGACGTTGAGCTCTTTCTATACCAGTGGCTCATCGATCGGAACTCAAGGGTCGTTTAGGTTCGGTGCGTCTTTTGCCAATTACATCTCTCCCGCCATCTGCAGGCCCAATCCGCTGAGGGCACCGCAAGGCTAACTCGATGGCTATTGGCACTGATATTCAGACAAACATTGATGGTCCGAGATCTGCTCTTCTTCCCAAGAGCATGGGCTTTCCTTCGACACCAGTGGCATCGGTCTTCGGCTTCAGAGCTGCTGGTGGGAGTATTTTGTTCTTCGTCAGAATCATCATCATCCTCTTCTTAATGATCTCGCACACGCGAGTAAACCTAGTCACATTAGCAACTTCAAACAGACTGGACACTTTCGCAGATCAGCGCAACAACTAACTTACTCTCACTTGTGAGTAACTTCTTGTAGTCAGCCATCGATTGCGCCTTCGTCCAACACTTAAACATGACCCAATGGCTGACATCGCTCCTACAATCAACGACACGGACTCTGCACTCAAACATCAAAAGGCAGCCGTCACCATCACCATCAATGGCTAGAAGCCTCTATACCCCCAGACGAAGCATGTATCCCCTCCCCTCCCTCCCTCTCTGCCACCCTCTCTGCCTCCCTCTCTCCCTCCCGAAAATATCTCCCTCATTCAAAGCTACGTACGTCTAGCACCACCGCAAACAGCACTCTCTCAAGCCTACTTTTCCTTGCTTTTCTTAACAACAGCAGCAATCCGAACAACTCAGCTCGGCCCCGGCTCGACGCAAGTCCGTAAACAACCAGCTCAGCTCTGATCCAAACATCTACCAATATCTCCCTCCCCAAATGTGTACGAACGGCTTCCTCCTTCCTCCTTGCATCGCTCAAGTCCCAGAATACCAACATCAGTACCACACCAGCTACTAACTGCTCATACATCACAACCCAGAGCTCCCTCCCACAATCAGTCCTCATATCTCGATCCGAGACGAACACTCCCTAGTGTTTGCTTGCTTGCTTGCTAGCTACCTTGCTACCTAGCCATGAACACCCTATCTCAACATCTCCAACTCACGAGACTAGCTGTACTCGCCCACCCACTCAATAGCACACTCTGACTTATCTATCTTCTCCCCTCTCCTCACCGCGTCGTCTGCTGGCGACAGGTACGGGAACCGTGTGGTGGTGAATCCTACTGTACTCTCGGCTTAGCGATGCTCGAAACTACCTAGAGTGTCGTGTTGTTACAGCTTTTCTTTTAACGGGTCGCTGCTAGAAGGAGGTCTTTTGGAGTGTCTGTATGTAGATAGGTAGTCTATGTGAGGTAAGCAGAGCACCATTGATGTAGGTAGTGATTAGGGCAGGTACCTGTGGAAACGGTTGAGCGGGGTGTTGGAGATGAGTGAGTGGAGTGGATTCAAAGAGGCTTTGACGGACGGGGAAAGGCGGAGTGAGTATCACCTTCTGCTCAGGATGGGATCCAGAGTTATCGGTATGGAGTATCGTTCAAGTGATTCATGGTACTTAACATTTGTGGTAAGTAATTAGTGGGGGTACAATATTTAGACAAATATCGTATACGTTATTTGATCAAAAACACAAGTGTCAGCATCGTCCTGCTTTAATACAGTGTCCAGTCTACCAAGCACATCACTAGCGAAATCGATTCATCTCATTTCATACAGAGGAAAGGAAATCTTTGGATTCATCTAGAGATACTTGTAGCAACTAATCCGATCCGTAGATGCTAGGAACACCCCAACGTTGTTCATATGCCAAGCAAAATACAATCCGCCAAAGAACCCTTTCATTATGCGTACCCCCCATTTGATTGCAAGAGCGCTACCCCGATAGATGCCCGATGCCGAACAAAAGACAGACATAGATCGACGAAGAAGAAGAATCATCGATGATGAGAGACGCCTTTTCCACCCCCTTCTTTCATGTAGTTAAAATGCCCCTGTATTCCAATTCCATGCCCCAGAGTGCCCGCTGCAAAGCAATCGTACAATCGACCGCGCGGTGTTGCATTTTTTGTCTCAAGCCTGCCAGCTTGCGCTCTTCACTATTCTTTAGATATTGGACGCCAGACGGAAATGACAGCAGAACACACACCGAATGATGACGACGAAAATGAGACCAGACAGCAACACGAAAAACACCAGAGCATGCCATCCCTCCTTTCCCAGATCCTGCTTCAACTCCACCAATTGCTACAACGCGCAGGGGGAATCTCATGATCATGAACACCACGCTACAACAATGTAATGCGAAATGCGAACCCATGCGAGCAATTCCCCAGGTACTCCTCGCAATGAACCTATGAAAACAGAAGCAAGTAAAGTAAAGAGAGTAGAAGCCATGTTTCGGCAACCCTTAAAGAATGATGAAGAAGTCAAATCTGCCCGTTGTAACCCTGAACGCCATTTTCTCGAGTCGAAAGTTTGACATGTCTACCTGCCCATCATGTAGGCGGGAGGTTGGAACCCATTGTTGGCACCGTTAAGCATTGCAGAAGGTCCTCCAGCAGCCATACCCGCAAAAACAGGCGTATTCCAACCGTTATTATTTCCAGCAAAAGCAGTAGTGGTGTAGTGTCCACCAGCTGTTGTCATCGGACTCATCGCACTGGAATAGCCCATCCTGTTGGGAGCGAGTCCTGGAGGGGCTGAGAGACCTGGGGGAGGTCCACTTGCCGTACTGAACGATCCACCAGGTCCACCAACTAATGCCCCATTCATGCCCTGCATAACACCTGGAACATTCGATGGTCCTGGAGAGGTCATACCCTGACCGGAACGCACGCCGAGAGGATTCTTGGAAAAGCTCAATCGAATGCCGCCTTTGATGCTATTATGAAGAGGGTGTCCATAGAGTTCATGAAGAGCCTTGGTTGCAAACGAGACATCCTCGAACTCAACGAAACACATCGGTCCGTTCTGCTTGGTCCTGAAGCACAAGCGCTTATAGCCTCGCTGCTTTGAGAACATTGCCTTTAGCTCATCTTCAGATGTGTCAATCGGAAGGTTTCCGACGTAAAGAGTATTGCAAGGTGGATTCTGGTCAGCAGGATTGACGGGTGGGAAGTTGTGACGCTGGTAATGCTGACTCCCGAGCTGATAGTTGACAGGTGGTCCACCATTGGTCAGAGTGGGAGACATGGGATTTGCGTGAGAACCTAGTGTATGAGGGGTAGACGCCACGAAAGATGAGGAGAGCGATGCCGGACCTGCAGCATTATTCGTATTCAGAGACAAGCCGGCCATCCGGGAGATGGGGATCTGAGGATTTGTTGGTCGACGTCCTTGAACCGAGGCGCCATTTTCTGCGTAAGCAACCGGGTCCTTCAGGAGTTCTCCAGTCTCGTCATCGTCAACAGAGTCGTTGTTGATTAAAGATTTTCCAGTAATTCGTGACGGACCATTCAGATGGTTTCCGATGGGGGACTGAGGAGAGAACAAGCTTTGATAATGGGCGCTGTTCTCAGGAGTTGGGAGCTCGTTGCTTGCATAAGCGCCTCCATTCGTTGGAGACACTCTTTGCTGCGAAGACTGGAAAGTGCCGTTATACCTCGAAGATTGACGTGGCGTCGGTCCAACTGATGAGGCTGATGAAGTCGTTGAGCTGGGTCCAGTATTCGTGGTCTCGTCGATGGTATATCGTCGCGACGATGTAGGACTGCCGTAAAGAACCTCGACGATCATCTGCACATTATCTGCAGCTTTCCCATCTAGCATATTTTTCGCCTCCAGGGCACCCGCATGCGACTTAAAGCGTAGTATTGCCGATCGATATCCAGGATCTTCCGACTGCTCAGGCGACAATACCTCCACATCAGTGCACTCCTTTGACCAAACCACCATGTATTTCAACTTCGCTTCGTTGGTATCGAGCGGTAGTCTTCGTATCATGACCGAGCAGGGACCTGACGTGAATGCGCCCGATGTCTGCGAACTGTTGGCAGGCGCTTCGACGGCGAAAGCGTTCATGGTCGTCATGGAGAGCGACTGATATGTCGGTTGAACAGCATTTGATGGACGGAAGACCTGGCCGGACTGGGAGAAAGCAGAAGCGTTCATGGCATGCTGCGGTGTAAAAGACGTTGCGCGATCCGACGCAGAGATACGCTGGTGTTGAGAGATGGGCGACGTTGTGCTTGCGCTCGAGGGTGTTTGGACCACGTTCATGCCTCCTCTCTGTCGCACAAAGGGAGTGTCGCGATGTCGGCAGCGGTGGCGTCAGTGGTTCGAGACTTTTGGGGGAACGCGCTCTCGAGGGACTCGGTGACGACCACGGTGATGGGTGGTGGATGCTGCAGAGGAATGTCGCAAGTCTCCAGATTCGAAGCAGACGATGTAATTAATGCGGGCCGGGACGATAAGAATTCGCGTGAACGAGGGATTTCGCTGAAGAGACTGGATGGGAGATTGCGGACGGGAGGAGGTTCAATTGTTCGTCAGACTCGAGTTGTCAGTTCGGGGAGGGTTGCAAGCAATCCAGAATTCAGGTACGCTGAATGGCCGTGCGACCCGCGTCAGTTGGTTCGACGAGATATTGGAGGTTCGGGCACGGTATTCGGGAGGATGAGCAGCGATGGGAGGCAGGGTTTGGGTCGACGTGCAGAAAGCGTCTGCCTCGACGGACTCGACGGGTCGAACAGTGAGTGAGAGGTGTCGAATTGGAAGAGTAAGTGGTATGCGCGGTTGTGGTGGTGGTGGTGTGTGTAAGTTGAGGATATAATTTTTGAAGGAATGTCGTGAACGTTGTCTCAGGTGCTCAGGTAGGAAGGGGGCAGACTTGGGCTGTTCTCGGTTCGGAGTGTTTTCTGTGGGTGAAATTGGGGGGGGGGGGAAGGAGAATCTGGTGTAGTGTGGATAGCGGGTTCATTGGCTGTATCCTTATCGAGAGAATTTCCGCTAGGCTGGAAGAGGGATAGTGCCGTATCTTGGAGTTGGAGCTGGTCTGCAGCAGCGCAAGCAGGAGCAGCAGGAGCAGCAGTGGAAACAGATGAAAGTCTGTCTGTCCTGTCCTGAGGATGCAAGACGAGAGAGCAGATAGATGACAGGGGTCGCCAGGGAGGGTTTAAGGCCACTTTGTTACAGGACGCCTCCTCACTAACGCTTCTTCTGCACTGCACTGCACTGCACTACTCTCCGCTGCCGCTGCTCCTGCTCCTGCTCCTGCTCTTGCTCTTGCTCTCCCTGGTCCTTGTCTCTTCTCCCTTGTCCCCCCTGCTTGGCAATCCTTGATGATGGAACCCTGCGTGCAATGCCTGCCACTTGGCCCGAGTTCCTAAGGCGCAGACCAGCACCACAACCACCAGCAGCAGCAGAAGTGCGAGCGCGAGAGAGAGAGCTCGAAGGTTCCACTAATTCTGCAGGTGGTCTGCCTCTGGTGGCCCAGTACTGTAGTCGCAGCCCTAATGCTGGCGGGTGGAGATGGGAAATGCTGGTTGATGATGGAGGATGATGGCACACACAGTGCTGATTGATGGCCGCTGCAGGTGGAGACACCACGATACAGATAACCCAGGGCGTGCGTGCACGCACACGGTCTGGATGGTTGAACCCTGGAACGGCGAAGTGTGAAGCACTGGCTCAACCCCCAACGTGCAGCGCTGAGAGCCTCTTTTGATGGTCTCCGGATCACCGCGATGATCTTGACGCTCGCTCCAGGAACTCAATTTCAACTCCAGGAACCGTAGGGAAGCGATGTCGATATTTTTATTTTCAGTCGAGACGATATACCTCCTTACCCGGAAGCAAGAAAGCGAGAGAAATATGCACCGCACTGCACCACACAAGTCAAACAAAGGCCCCAAAGCCGTCTTCAGTTATCGCAAGCAACCACATCTGATTGATTCCTTTAATCTGAGTCCCATTCGGCTCTCGGGAACCGGGCACTCTCCTTTGATAGCACACTCACCTATCTCATTCGTTGGGGCAAAAATATATGCGAATACCCATCGAGAACCTCCTCTCGTTGGTTCGCTGATGCTCGCGCTACAAGAAATTCGTCCATTCTTATTTCTTGCTTGTGGTGCTTGGATCATGGGAAATACCCGCGGCCGCTGACAAAAAGGCTCTCTTCCAAGTGGACGAGGGGGAAAATAATAAATAACGGTCGGTTGAGGTGGGGTGAGGTGAGTGTATCCAGTGGTACACTACGATTTGCGATGCGCTGAGAACCTTCCGATGATGGATTCTTGTCTCATCTTCGTTTGGACTCTGGGCACCCATCCTGCCCTCTCCGTGCACAACATTGATTGGTAAGATGCTGCCCTTTTGGATTTGCAAGAGATCTGGCGACCCATCACACGAGGACAAGGGGTTGCTTTCGAGGATGTTGATAGCTGCCGCTCCGAAGCTCTATCAAGTAATTATACTCTATCGTCTCCCGTCCTGGGCGGTAGGGATGCTCGCAGACCGAGTGGCAACGGCTGCAAGACGACGACCCTCCGTTTGTGAGGACGGGAAAGGGGATGCAGGAGGATCTCGGTCATCGGCTGTGACAGGTTTCCTCTCTTACTTTCCTTTCTTTTTTTGACTTTCCCATGTCACACAAACTCATTAGTAGACGCTGCACACATGAAATGCGACCTCCCTCAAGGGGTCCTCCAGGATTTATATTATTGGTAGCTGGTGATAGGACGGCTAAACCCTATGCCCATTTGGGATCTGATGCAGGACTCGAGAGTTTGTGTCTCAGATTAAGGTCGAGAGAGAGAGAGACAGAGGAAGAAAGTCCCGTACGCATCCGCCGTCGTCACGATTGTCTGTCCTGTCTCCGTTCTTGGCGACGGTACTTGGGGAGCGAGCACATGGCAGATCTGCCATGCGTTGTGAATAATGGGAAAGTGACGACTCGTTCCCAGCAAAACGGCCTCGATGCCGACTGCAACTCTGAGGCGTGCTGAAAAATCCGTGCTCTCCTCTTCCATTCTCGGGATAGATGGGATGGGATGGGATGGGGGTTGGCTTGACCTTGTTTGGCCTGGGGTGATACTGTTGGAGCTTCATCGCACGGCCTCGTCAGTATGGAATGTTGTTGTTGTTGCTCATTACCACTCGAGGGACACAGCTTGGCCACGCGAGCTCAAGTGTTTGTGAGCAGTGGTGTTGGAGCAGTTCTCCGCAACCCTCACAATTCGCTCCTCTTCCCAAGACCCCCCATTGACTCTGGGGCGAGGGGAGCTCGGGGAGTTACAGTGCACGGAGCGCTACTCGCCTTTTTCTCCCCTCCAGGCTTGCAGTACTGTACGGACTATCAGGGTTCTGGGGTGTGGCAGCGGAAGGTCATTTCATAGGCCGGATCCGTGCACGCCGCTGCACATTTGTCTTTTCTTCCCCCTCGAGCTAACTCTAACACCGCAGAGCTGCTAAACCAGGGCTGGCTTTTTGGGTCCCGTCTGAGGGTGTGTGGGCGTGGATGAGGGGCTGATCCCACAGCTTTGTCGGGTACGTATTGCCCTCTCCCACCTCGTGCGCCCACGAACAGGTAAAGGATCGGCACTTCACAGCCACTGAAAGCGGCATAGTTTTTCCGATCCAAGAGGGCTTCCAGAATCCAGGCCTTCCATCCGTATTCTGGTAACTTCGTATCTCTCTGCTCTGAGGGGTGGAGTCGAAAAGTCGGATTATTGATTGCATTTCCAAGACGTCACCAAGGACGGTCCACTACGGATAGGAGGGGATGTTTGCTTTCTCGCAATCGTCAGCCATTCGCGATGGCACGATTCCCTGCATGGGAAGGGATTCTCCTGTGCGTCTGCACACACTCCTCTGCTGCAGCACCTCTTCTGGATGTCTGTCTGCGCGGTGCGAAGAGACGATAGGGCCATTTCTCCAGTATCCATTGTTCTCGAGAATCTGGTACGGGACAATACTGTACAGTACCTCGATTTATTCCCCAAGCCTTGCTTCTCTTTTGCGCAGAGCTATGTTCCGACCCGGTCAGATGATACGGCAAGATCCAGCTCAAAAGCAAAGTATTGTACAGTACAACGGGAAAAAAAGTGAAACTTATCACTTCTCCCCATCAACCAGGTCTGAGGAGATCTCATCGATCGGAGACGGGTAGAAACATATCTCCTTCTCACACAAGGCTGTACAGTCGCCATCTTTTCCTGTTCCACACGATATACCTTCAACCGGTAATAAAATGGGTGCGCTGGCCACACACCTTTTCCAAGAAAGTGGTGGCTGTTTTCAGACTCATTGACCAATCTGGCGGGGGAGATGCAGCCCGGGTCGCGAGGCACATAGCCGCGAAAAGTATGATGAGGGTGCGTCGGACGGGGATTTTTCTTTTCGACTCTGAATGCCACATGAAACGGTGTGAGGACTAGTGCTTACGGGTGGTGGTGCGTCTTTTGGGGGGTAGATTTTCGGGTTTGGTGGGGGTCATGTGGTGGGGAGTTTTGAGCCTCTTTCTGGCTTCTTTTGAGAAGATAGGTACCCAATGTTGTGGGAGTGGCGTGTTGGATAGCGAAGGCATGAATGATTGCCGGCATCTGCTGTCCAACACTCGTGGAATCGAGATTGCTCGCATGTCTGTACGGTCACGTGAGGCCTGCTCTCCTCGAGGTGCAGGTGTGCTCGGAGCTTGCGAGATATGCGCAGTTGATGTAAAGTCCTTTTTCAGACTTCATAGTAGTCTCCACCGGGTCTACATCTCGCAATCTTGTGAAGTGCTTCATAGAGAACCCGACATCTGCGCATATTAAACCCAGATTGTCTTCGCAGATCACAAATTCCGTGTCCTGGATGGTCTTAAAAACTCCCTGAATAAATGGGATCTTCTGTAGAAGTGGAATCTAACGGACTACTGTGAAACCTAGAGATAACTGTCCTGTAATCTATTCAAGAGACGGGCATTGGAACGTACGCCAATGATATAATCCAAAGCATCGAAGACTTGTCATTTCATAGGGCTCGCTTAGAGCTACGCTTTGGTCTACTGAGCTTGGGTTCTAGTAAGTAGACTATAGTCTTGTATAAGCAGATTTGGACAAGAAACCATCTCTGCTTCCGTGGTCCAATGGTTAGGATTCCACCCTTCCATGCGATGTTAGGTGGAGGTTCGTGTTCGATTCACGGCGGTTGCAAATCCTCTCTTTTGCACTTTTACATTTGTACGCTTCTTCCATTAGTTGTGTTGGTAATTGTTGCATCCTTCTTACCCTTCACTTCATGGACATTCTTGTTTTTAGCATTTCCCACCGAATGTGTGGGCAACGGTCAGTCCCGCCAGAATTAGTGGGACTCACACTCGCTTAGTGCAAGTACCACTCCACTGCAGCACAAACTCTTTTTTTCTACCTTGAGATATATCCCGGTAGTTTCGCAACCATTTATCTATTACCTTGACAAGAAGAGAGGAATTCATATTCTTCCCGACATCCAAGAATCTTTGGAACCTAGAAAGGTCAAGTATCAACAATAGCTCATCGGTTCTCGCTTCCCCTTTCCAACTAGCGTGTTAGCACATCATGAAGTAATACCCGTTCGTCAACCTTTTCTCCATCTTTTCGTTAGCGCATTCCAGTTACAATTTTTCTCCATGTTTGTCTTGCTTCATTCATTGTTTCCTTTGCTATCTTTTTGCATTTCAAATTGTTAGATTTAATTTAACCTTATCGATATTATGGCCCCGCAGACTAGTATTCCGGTGGTGAGCTTCCCCACTAATGCTGTCTTGATATGTTGACTTTAATTGGCTTTGTAGGCAGCGAATGTTCTTGGTGTGAGTACACCACCACATGTTTAACTTCGAGGCTTGTTTCTCATATGGCATGTTAGACAATAGGGACAGGTAGGAATTCCTTTTTCTTTCCGTGGCATTTCAGAGCTGATTGGATGTCATAGTGTACGTCCCTTCTTCAAAGGAAGTGGCGCAAACTAACCTTGATCGAGTTGTTGGTGTGTGCAAGTAAGCTTTCCCCTTCGTTTATGACATCCCATGGAATTAGACATCATGCTTCCTGTTTTGTTTCTCACTTCCAGCTCAAGTGAGTGCTGGGAAATGCATTCATTTCACCCCATCTACCAACATACTCAGACTAACCACCGCAGTTGATTCCACAGTAAGCAGCGATCATCTTCTTATGGGCCCCACTTGACAACCAATCTCAGAATATGGACAAACTACAGGACGAAGAATACCGAGGGTCTTCCAGGCATTATGATGTTCTTGTGGGCAATATGTAAGTCTACTTGATACCAATCTGCTTCATTCTTTGACACCTACAGGTGCTGTACCATTTGGAGCATACTCAATCACTCAAGTTAAAGCCCCTCTCTTACCAAGAAACTTCTGCTTACACCTTGCAGAATTTCAACATCCCGATTCAAGTTCAGCCTCAATGTTTTGGCACCTTCTGCCTCATCAGTTGGGCGCAGACTTTGATCTATCATGAGTTAGAACACTCTTGGTTGTCCCATATTATTGCTGACATTGTCTAGTAAATGGCCCGTTTGGAAGGCGTCCACATTGGGGTTCGTTGTCTGGGCCCTTTTTGGTGGGGCTGAGGCTGCTCTAATTTTAACCTTGAGGGTAAGGTCACTACTACAAGTTTGCAATGTCGATCAATTGACTCAAAGTTGCAGCCACTGTACGACAGGGGGATAGACTTTCCAATGATCATCCTAGGTGTCATAGCGAGTATACTCCTCGCCTTGGGCCTACTTCCACCTTACCTAGAAATCTGGAAACGTCGCGGAAGAGTCATTGGCATCAACTGGGTATAATCGACTACACTCCATCCAATGCTATTAAAGCTAATAAGTTAAGATCTTCCTCACCATCGACTGGTCAGGTGCATTCTTCTCTCTCATGGCTCTAGGTCCGTGCCACCTCCTTTATTCACTCACCCCTTGATCAGACACTAACGATCGAAAGTGGCTCAAAACACTTTTGACGTTCTAGGAGGTGTCCTCTACATCATCTGTGTCATTCTCGAAGCGGGCATCTTCGTGTGCCATCTAATCTGGATGTTCCGAACTCGTAAGATTCGTGCGCACGCGAAGTCAGAAGGGAAGACGTTCGATGATATTGCGAAAGAGTGCGAGGAGCAAGATGGCGAGTTCAAATTTGCTGAGCGTGAGATCAAAATCCATGGTAGGAGGAAGAAGGATGATGCAAGCAAGGTTTCGCTAGGGGATGTTGAGGTTGAGAAGGTATGAAGTTGTGGAAATTCATTTTCAATCTGTTGTATCTGATATAGTGTTCTTGGGTATCAGCTGAACTCGTTCACAGATTTGAAAAGTACAGGTTAAGCCCTGTTTGCACGGCCGCTAATGAGACTTGAGTGATCGAGAGGAAGCAAAATCCCAAGCAACATTTGGTCATCTAGACCCAATGCACGTCCTCCACCGACGTCCCGCATTTGTGCACATGATTCTCCCTTTACGGATTCAGCTTTGCCATATGCCGTAACCTTTTCGCTGGGAAATTGTCGGAACTTGGCAAATGCTAGGCTCGCGGTCAAACAATATGGCGACCACAGACAACGAAAAGTGAGGGGTACTTTGTCTGGGAGGATTTGTGAATAGATGTTGGCCGTTGTCGAGGATTTATGTTCTAGCTTGCCGGTAGACATCGGCGAAAACTGAAGAGTGTGTCGTCTGCAAAAGTATCGTACATCTCGCCCGCAATCTAAAGCAATATCAAGAATAACAATTGTCAACGTTCTCATGTACCGGCTTGTAACTAGACATTGACAAAAAGTGAGGTGTCTCTCGTCCATCTAAGCATTATATACCTATCCAAAATCGATAATGTTTGTTATCAAGTACTAATCCTGCTTCTCCTCACCTGAGATCTCATTGCATATCGCGCTATTCGCGCCATCCGCGCAGCACGTGCGAATTGCGCAAGCACCTTCAAAGTCCTTCGACGACTCGAGAATTATCATTTTCATAAATTGCTACGTCTTTTCACACATTGATGGAAAGTAATCTCTATTTCTCTATTATAAACTTGAAAAAGTTTATCTGATTAAAAAAAACGAGAATAGTATACTTGGATATTTCCAGACAATATGATTTGCAGAGGCGTTAAATCTATGTTGGACTTTTAAGTTCTGAACTAAGAAGTTTCGAGACATAGATCTTGAGTGCTCATAGTGTGCTCGTTTCTGTGACCCACTTGTTCTTACAATACTCGACCCAATTCCAGACTTTCAAGTGCTTGAATCACCACAACTCCAAATCAGACAATGGTCTAGGGAGAATTTCTAAACTGTGTTTCATGATGCAAGCCAAATTTCGATTACAAGCCCAGCCCAGAGATATCGACACTGGTCTTCTTTCTCATTATCATCTCGCTCATGACTTTCCCAGTTCCCAATGAATTTGTGATACCCCAAGGTCCATGTCCAGCAGCTAGCCAGACCCCACCCCCTTCGTTACCTCTCGTACTAATATTCCCCAACTTCGCATCTTCGATTCGGCTCAGGACTGGTGTCCCTCGGTTTGTCACAGGCCTAAAGCATAATCCTTCTCTCACCACTTCAAATCCATCTGCACCTAGCAACCTTTCTGCAGTTTTCTTCAACGTATCAATCGACC
This sequence comes from Mollisia scopiformis, assembly GCF_001500285.1. Lineage (NCBI taxonomy): Eukaryota > Fungi > Ascomycota > Leotiomycetes > Helotiales > Mollisiaceae > Mollisia > Mollisia scopiformis. The sequence continues at coordinate 823,601 of NW_017263608.1, forward strand.
TTTGGTTCAGTTCGGATTCCGTAGCGAGCTTTGGAAGAGGAATAACGGAAGAGTTGAGACCTGCGATATAAATTTCTTCTCCCATCCTCGAAAATATTTCTGGAGAGTATCCTGACGAGTCTGTGGTAAACACAGCATGACAACCTTGCTCTTCATGTTCTTTGCTCCATTTCTGAGACCGGACGACAATAGAATGTCCTGCTAGACTCGAAATGGGCAGTCCTGTTCTTGAGTCCGGAAATAGGGCGCTGAAGACTTGCGGTGACCAAGCACCTGCCGAGATGAGAATCTTAGTGCATGGTATATCTGTTACTGCTTGGGTATCAGTATTCAGTATTCGAATACTAGATAACTCATCCCGCATGTCTTTCCCTACTGAGATTGCGCGGGCCGGATGATGGAGTTGTACCCCACGATCGAGGCAGGATTTGAGTAGGAATTGACATAGACGTAATGGATCTCTATTTTCGAAACAATCAGCTAATTGATCTTCGTAATTGGACTATAAGTCCAAGGAAAGATGGTATACTCAGACCCACACTTGTGCTGTGGTTCCCTGTTCCCCAATAAGTTCCATCGCATCCCCCTCACTTCGACTCAGCCACCTTGGACCGGCTTCCTCTTCATTCCCAGCAAGGAGCTCACTGACGCTTTCGTTCGCTGCATCTGCTCTGCTCGCATCTTGCCGTAGCCAATCCTCTCCTCTCTCCCTCTTAGTTCTCCTACCACCAGTCAAGCCTGGTGTATACGATACTCCGGTGCTTCGCATGTATCCCCAATTCTCCCTCCCATTCTCTTTCTCTGCCAGACGCTTATGCTCCTCGAAACTCAGCGCTCCTAGTGCAGCCAGCGGTGATGAGAACCAGTCCTTTGCTAAGAAGCCAGCTGCGCGTCCGGAGGCAGACGCGAAAAGTTCGGGTGAGGGGTCGACGAGATGGATGCTCGAGGGAGAAATGGAATCGGAGAGGTAATATGCTGTAGAAAGACCGATGATGCCTGTGCCGAGAATGACAGTTTTTGATGTAGCCATATCGAATTGCTGTTTGTGGTTACATTGTGAGAGGAGCAGGAGAGAGTGATGTGGAATTATTGTAAGATTAGATATGACGTTCTTTGAAGCTTCCAAAACGGGGAAGTGGGGGTTACAGGGGTGAGGCGGGGCTGATTCTCTCAAAGTTCTTCTCAATTTCAAAAGCTCTCTCCACATTGTCGATATCGCATTCAAAATCTACATATCCAGCGAGATGTCAGAAACGAAGTCGATCATTCTGACGGGTGCAAGTCGAGGCATTGGTCTTGCTATTGCAAGATATTTGCTTACCCAAAAGCATAATGTTTTTCTCGTGGCGAGAACTAAAGCTCCCATGGAGGAGTTGAAGAAAGAGTTTCCAGGACAAGTTGATTTTCTGGCTGCTGATCTTGCAGATTTTGAGGTGCGTGGCTATTTCATTCGTTCATTGCTATCCTGGCTTGAGATTCAGACCCTGTTCTTGACTCGTGGAGTTTTGGAAAGTACTTCAAAGTCTGAGATGAGATTTCAATATTTGTTGTACTGCTTTCGTATGTAGACTCTCCCGAATAATGATTGCGAGCCTATGTCTGCTATATGATCATTCATTGAAGCATGTCAAACTCAAGAGGCTGCATTTCATTTCTCATTTAACATTTAAATCATCAGTCGATTCGTAGATCAAGATTTTCGAAGCTCACCTACCTTTTCTTCATTTCTAGGTCGGACCCAAAGTCATTTCACAAGCCATAAAATCTTTTTCCCGCATCGATGGCCTCATCATAAATCATGGAACGCTCAGTCCTGTGAAGAGGGTAGCAGATACCACTGCAGCAGAATGGCAATCTGCCTACAACATTAATCTCTTCAGCGCCATCGCATTCGTGAGTTCCTGTCCAGACCATTCCATGAATACCAACATTTTAATGTCGTTTAGATCCAACCAGCAATGCCTTATCTTCGTCAAAGTCATGGCAGAATCATTCTGACTTCCTCTGGCGCTGCATTAAACAGCTACTCCACTTGGGGAGCGTACGGTTCTTCGAAAGCGGCGTTCAATCACCTTGCAGCGACTCTGAAGAATGAAGAACCTGATATTACGACTATCGCGATCCGACCAGGAACAGTGGATACCGAAATGCAAGCCGAGATCCGTAAGAATAAGGACGTCATGGATGCGAAGGACGCAGAGAAATTTGGGAGCCTGCATACCGAAGGTAAACTGCTAAAGCCAGAGCAGCCAGGGAATGTGATGGCAAGACTGGCTCTGAATGCAGACAAAGAATTAAGTGGAAAGTTTGTCAAGTAAGTTTATTGTTGCATTTGTGTTTTCTGCAAATTATACTGATCTGTACGCAGCTGGAATGAGAAAGAGCTTGAAGCATATCAAGACTAATGGACATATATAATTATAGACTAGAGCTCAGTTGAACAAATGCATGTTCTCAGGCCTCCTCTCTATCTCAAGCCTACACTTTTATTAGAAGTTATTTGAGCTCATCAGACTCTGCTAATTTCCCTCGTTCGTACGCAACCATTTGTAGCTTTCCTCATTATCCACATCAAAAACTACCTTAACCCCCTTCTCTTCGAGTACTCGAAGCTCTTTGACCACACTCTCGCCAACACCACGAATCTCAACAAGCTTCAGTCCCTCCCAGCCACCTCTCAAGACCGGGAGCAAAGTCTCCCCAAACCTTCTATCATTCGCCACTGCCGCCCTCCCACGCGCCTCTCGCAACCTCGCAAACCTCAAAGCCGACCCACCACCTCGTCCATGGCTTCTCGGCAGCCTATCACAGTCGAAGACCACTTCTTGAGGCTTCACTTCCTCGATGAAGACAGCCCAGTCCATCCATAACTCATCGTCCGAACTCCCCCTCTCAGACATTCCATAGACCCGAATCGACAACCGCTGGAGCGTTCTGCATCTGTCGTACAAAGCTGGCGTCAGGATGTGTTGCATCGGCTGACAAGGTCCCAGTCTCGGAACTTCCTGTGGTACTTCTGTTCCTAATAACCGTTTTTTGGCACTCATTCGACGGAATGCGTATGGCGTGGCTTGATTTTGGAATGTGCCCTCCTCTTGCAAATCATCCAGATTCAAAGTCTTCAAGGGTACTTTATCCAGGCTCAGGTTCTCCAAGCCTACCATCTCCTTCTCCTTTCCTTTTCCTCTGGCATCGTCGCTACTCTGGGTTTGCATGTCTGCCGAAAGAACAGCATCAACAAACTCTCTCCTCATAATCCCACTCAATTTAACATATCTCGCATTCGGAAACAATCCCCTCCCAACCATATCCAAAGGCAAGTGTCCATGGCTCCTAGTACCAGTCTTAACATCAAGTCTAACAACATCCCTCAACATCTCAAACACAGCATACATCTCCTCATCTTTCCACACTGGTTTCTCGCCCTGAATTTCCTCAGGCAATAACCCCATCCTCTCTAATCCGATCGTCCAATTAAGTGTCCTGACATGCAGAGCCAGATCCGGATGAGCGAGAATCTGCTTAATGAATAGGTACTGGGATTTAGCAATGTGAGAACGGCGGGACCAGGTATGGTCCATTATGGATATGTTGGTTTTGGGCCAGAATTCGGTCGATGGGGCCGAGAGACTGAGGTCGACGGAATGGTAGAGGATTGGTGTGAGGAAGTTGTGTAAGAGAGGATGAGTGCAGGTTAGGGCACTGATGGTCGAGGGGTGGAGTTGGCAGGTTATGAGGTGCCATATGTCGAGGGGCAGGTGTAGGATAGGTGCCATGTCGCATGTTGCCGTTCTTGGTGGTGGGAGGATGGCTTCTTTACTAGAAGATGCGACTTGGGCGAACTTCGGAACGGATTTGGTGGTCTCTAATGGTCGACTGTAGGCTTTTGGGGCGGTTGCTGGTTTCTTCGTTAGGTACGGTAGGAATTTCGGTTTTGAGGTTGGTTGTGATGGGTTGGAGGGCTGAGAAATGTCAATTTAAACTATTTCGTGATTTCCGCCGGCCATCATGATTTCGCTGAAAAAACCCCTAGACTCTTTCCTCAATTCGAGGTCTTTCCTTCAATTCACGGAAGGATAGAACACAACTCACCCTTCGCCACTCCAACCCCTCACTATCACCTGCAACTTCAATTGAATTATTCGCATCTGGTATCTTAATTCTTTCTTTCATCTTGATTTTATCCATACCCCAATCCAAAGCTTCCCCAGCTCTCTAAGTATCAAAAATACATGGTGGGGCGAGAGAGCTCACCCTTGTCGAGAGGACCGTTAAGCGAGGAGGATTTCGAGGAGTCATCGTTGCTGCGGACTGAGGCTGCAGGAATCAAGAGTCAGAGTATGACTGTGGACTCGGAGAACTTTTATGGCGTGAGAATTTTGTATGGGAATTAACGTGTGGTAAGCCTCATGCCGTTCTTGAGTCATTTTGAGGCGGGTTTCGACTCGGCGGTTGACGGAGCTACGGTGCTGTTCGAGTACCGAGCCAAGACTGTTGTTTGAGGCTGTACAGCACAATGTCCAATCTTGCTAGATGTTGTGAGTTCACGTTAAGAGTCGATTTGGTCTGATGATTTTGTCTCCGAAGGAAAATTGGATTTGAGAATCTTTTGTTTCGTTCCGAGAAAAGAAACAAATGCTCAAGGTCTATCGTTCTCTTGCATCACGACTTATCCAGTTTCCACACACAATTTCTCGTCTTATTCACTTTTCTTCCCCCTCAACGTAGACTCCACTTGTGAGGAGAGCCAACTTCACTATTCTGAATATAAAGTACCTGCCATAATCCTGCCATCTACTGTATATGCACCTTAAACTCAATTTCTTCTAAGCATCACTCTCGCACAGAAGATTGTCAGTGCTCATCCCATGATTGTTCCATTGTTCCAGTGATGGAAGGGATAGACACTCTTCAGTGTTTCGTTACCTCTATCCATAGCAGAGGATGGTCGCTTAGATACCATGGTGCGACCTTCGATGCTGACCTGAAGGCTCAGGGTGATCGGGGTACTTGACCTGGAATGAACGAGATCAGCGTGTTTAGCTTTCACCATACTGGCTAAAGTTTGATATCGTACGCTGAATAATTAAAGGATGGGCCAGTCCTGGGCGAAGCGCTTCGGCAGCTTTGCGTTGTCACTTTGCTGGCCGCGTAATTGCTGTTTCTGAGACGAGAGAAACAGAACAGGTGCATCTTGCAAACTCTGTTCACCAACATAAGGCGAGATATTTGTTAGAGAAATCCCAGCATTACCTCGGTGTCGCTTGGAGGGGTTCTCTTCTTTCCAACCAATACAATTCCTTGAATCTTTTTGACCATCGACACTGTATCGGGTCAGTCCTCTTCCATACTGGAACAGAAGCGTCCTGTCAAAGCTACAGACTCAAAATAGAAACCATCTGATGCAATTCTCAACGATTGGGTCTTTGATCTGGACCACAGAAAGCTAACTCCCTGATCCTTGCTCAATGTTTGACCTCAGAATAATCGCTGAATCAACAGGTACACACGTAGATGAACCCTGAATCATGCTGCTTCCAAGTGAAACACCAAGAACACCATACCAACGCAGACATGCAGCGGAGCGGTCCAGCTGAGCTGCAGCTGCATCGATGCAATATTTCCGAACAGGTCCAACATAACGTACTGAAAGCTGATATGTCTTTCTCAACAATCTCCAACACTAGTTTGATGCACAAATTCTCCAGCATCCCTTGAAGCATGGACCATTTGATCATTGGACGGGCCGACTTCGACCAGAACATGATTTGATGGGTTAAACTTTAAGACCAAATTTGAGGCCATTCAGGAGCGGCAATAGAATATTTGTGCAACATTTGCCCCCACGAAGCGCTGGGTGATTTCAAAGCGTGCAGGATACTTCTGACACGTGATCCTCTCTTACACTCCATCTGCTGCGTTCTCGTATGCGGCCCATATCTAAAGAAGCAAAGAGAGCAATATGTATATATTCTGCATGAATGACAGCAGCAACCTATGATGGGGCCCCAGGGTCACCAAATGCAGACAAAATAGGAGAGGAGAGCTTTTTGCGGACCAGTGTGCGCCCAGCAGCCTGGAAGCGAATCCGGTCAGCGCCATCCTTCACTCTTGGCGCCGTTTAGGGCGAGTAAGGTCAGCGTGCAAGCAAGCCAGTGTGCGGGACAGGCGACGAGTCGGAGAAGCCAGGACGCAAGAACCTCCAATTCTGCGCCGACATTGGTGCAGATGCGTGAACTGGCCATGATGCCATCAGACGGTGCAGACTATTGGAATGCTTCCGCCGTCCAATGGCCATGGCAGCGACAGAAGTGGTCCAGGGGAAGCGTACCTGGAATGATGTATGGATAGCGAGTCGCCAACGTCGTTGGAGAGATGCGTAGATACCTCAGTTTGCTTTGGGCATAATCGCCTGTCGCCACAGGAGAAGGGAGCGAGCGAGCGAGCGGCGTGCGTGGATGAGATGAGATACAAAATGAAGCGGAAAGGCTCCTCCTCTGCGGCGGGCGGTCGTGCCGCTGCAGAATTTCTTCAGTTGAGCCCCTGAGATCCTTTTGTTTGCGAAAGTCAAGTCCACCAGTCAATCATTCAATCAATCATTCAGTCCGTCCCAAAGTCATGGTCAAGGCCTCCTGTGTCGGGTCGGTAGCGGTCTAAAGCCGGACTAGAAATTCCATCCGTGCAGCATCGTCCCCTGACGGATTCGAGAATCCATGATCAATACATATGTTATATGTCAATTGCGCATCGATCGAGAACGGCCAGCCACCGCGGGAGGGAGCCGTGAGGAAACGAAACGCAGGGAAGCAGCTGCGTGAGTGAGTGAGTGAGCGTGAAGGGAGAGCGAGTCGGGGCCTGGCGAACGACGAAGAGCATTGAATTTGTCGCTCGCCGTCTGTCTGTCACGGAAGCCTGTCAGAGCTTGCTGGAGACTCTCGACCGCGCAACTATGTCAGCGAGGACGTCGCAAAGGTTTGAAGGCCGATCCTGGAGAGAAAGCTGCAGCTGCTGACTGTGGGAATCATGCAGGAGGGACTATCACATTGTCGTCCTGGGTGCCGGTGAGGACGAGAGACTTTTTCAGGAGAAGATATCTCAGCTGACAATCTCTGCAATCTAGGCGGCGTAGGGAAGAGCTGCCTCACAGGTAAGGCCTCTGTCCCATGTCACGATGTATCTTTCTGACCTCCATCCAGCGCAGTTCGTTCAAAATGTTTGGATCGAGAGTTATGACCCAACAATCGAGGATTCGTACCGGAAGCAGATTGAGGTTGATGTGAGTGATGTCGTCATGAAAGGAGTCTGTGCAGCACCTGATTAACCTTATAACAGGGCCGTCAATGCATGCTGGAAATGTGTGAAACTCCATCTGATTATGAGCACTGAAGCTGACAGACATCCAGTCTAGACACTGCTGGCACAGAACAATTCAGTAAGTGAAGCTCGAAATCCAGTCACGTGATGCTTGCTGACTTCAAACAGCGGCCATGAGGTGAGACTTGAGAGACGGAGCTAGAAGTGGTACTGACCTCGTTATCCAGGGAGTTATACATGAAAACTGGCCAAGGTTTCTTACTTGTCTTTTCGATAACCAGCCAGAGCAGTCTTTCCGAGTTATCAGAGCTTCGAGAGCAGATAATCCGGATCAAGGACGACGAAAATGTCCCAATCGTTATTGTTGGCAACAAGTCCGACCTGGAAGAACACAGAGTGGTGACTCGATCGAGAGCATTTGCTGTATCGCAAAGCTGGGGAAATGCTCCATACTATGAAACATCCGCACGACGTCGAGGTGAGTTTGAGGAAGATGTGTTGGGAATCGAGAACTAACAAATGCAGCGAACGTGGATGAAGTATTCATAGATCTTTGCAGGCAGATCATTCGAAAGGACAACAGCTCAGCTCCAAGTTATGAAGAAGAACTCGTGTATGGTGGTCGAGAGAGGAAACCACACAGGCACCACCGACGGCGGAAGAAGAAGAAGGAAGGCGGTGGTTGTGTGTTGTTATGAGAGACTCGAGGGGTTCCGCGAAAACAACTTCGAGCAGACGGTCGTTACGACCTACCTTCACCGCAGCACTGGCTGCTGCGAAGTTTTGGATATTTGCGATCGCCTTGAGAGTCGATGCATGATTTCATGTTGGATGCATTGTGAATTAAGGCGCGATTGGAAAAGGAGTTCTATCTAGATGGTGGCATTTTGGTGGCATGGATTGGAGATCTTTGATGCGAGTTTGGAACGGAAAATTAGACTACATTCAAAATTACTCTACGAATCTGTGTTTCTCGACCTCCGCAGCTCAAATCTTCAATATCACTCGTTTCATTTTGCTAAATGCATCGCGTTTGCTAGATCAGACAGGTCATTCCGGGAATGGATCAACCCTCATTGTGGCTTAGTGGCTGAATATGATGCGTCGCAAAACAGATTCATCGTGGACGACGCGTCCTGAGATGCTATGATGTTCTACTCTTCCTGTCGCTAAATCCACGGACTTCAAGAAGCTGGCAACGCGAAAAGTTTCGATTGAGTGTGCTGGAGATCGTCCATTCTGGGGCTTCGCTAGCAAAATCGCGCGGAGGAAGACAGGTGCTCTCCAGAGACGGCTAAAGCTTTGTGGGGTGATACGAGACGACGATGTTTGGTATGATAGAGCTTATACTTTAAAAAAACAGTATCAGATCTGACATTGCAGCCAGGTGGTTTCCGTAAAACATACCTAGGTATCCAGTTCGTAAACAGCTTGCTCGGTGCCACTCTACAAAATTCGCTATCAAGGAAGTAGAGATCTCAAAGAACACCCCAGAGGAAGAAGAATATCGTTCTCATGCTGTCTTGACTATGGCGCTTGATGGATCTACCACGGCAAAATTAGACCTCGTCCGAGATCAGTGCGGTGCCACCGGCCTCACTTCTCGAACAAAAATTCTCATTTTCGGGTACCTTTCCGGTACAAAGCGCCACATGTCCATGTACGACAAGACCTTGAGTGGTATCTGCAATGGCCTAGCTGTTCCGCTAGGTAGCTGTCAACAATTTCGACTCGGCAAGGATAATTCATGGTTGTTTACCAAATTATCAGCTTCGGATTCATTAACGAATATACACCATCAGATGCTAGATGCTTTCCAAGAATGTATCAAAGATCACTACGCTTCGGAGATAAAGGAAGGTCGAGTTAAATGGTGGCCACGTATAGCACTCAAGAGGCACGCAACCGAGACCGACCTCAAAGCGTGGTTGACGACTATGCGACGTACCTATCCCGCTGGCTTTGAATTGGGGAACGTCACTGGTTTCAACTTGTATCACTTGATTTATACAGCCTCAGGAGAGAAGAGTCGAATTTTGGTTAAGTACAGATTTCATGGTGAAGATGAGATCGATGAGGTTTAAACGACCTTCATCTCATACCCTCTTCTCCGCCAAAAGAAAACCCTTATGTTTGGCATTGCATTGGTCTTGTGCTGAATATGAATGACTATGCAGAATTTGGGAAATTATCGCGCACTCCCCCTCGAAAGAACCTCATGTCAACTCTGATTAATGTCATGATCAAAAAGTTTTGACTTGAAGCTCTCTAGCCACAACCCACTCGATCTTAGGGACAGCCCATTCTGGATGCTCTCCTTTCTTCCTCTCGACCTCATAATCGATCTGTCTCTGGAATTTTCCCACCTCCACCTTCTCATCTCTGGTGACCTCATCCGAATTGGGGACTGGTGAAGGTTGATAACCTTTCATGTCTTGACGTTGTATGGGACTTTCGAGTAGAGAGCTCCTGGAGAACTTGGATTTCATTTTCTCAACGGGATCCATCACGCATCGGAGTTTCATATTCTCTATATCAGTCACTTATGCTCATTGTCTTTGTGGTCATTTAACAGAAGAAAAAGAGATATGATGATGGGCTAAATCTTGAGAAGGGACGTGCGTCTACTGATGGCCCCACGCACTCTCTACGCCATTCCAAAGTGAGGACTGAAGGCAATCTTCACTGCAAAAAACGTTTTTACTCACTAACATCACTTGAACAACTTCGTCCCTCAACGCGATCTATCCATGTCACTTCAACTTCTCAGTCTCTCTTTCAATCACCTCATTGGCAAATGAAGAAGACATGGTTGAATGTTTTGATTTCTCTCCTCCATCGTCACCGTATCGCAATCGCTGGAAATGCCCTCGTATGTTCCTCTCTTGATAGTCTTCGCTCCTGATAAATTGGCGCTTCATGATAAGTAATTGGACCATCTCTCCTCTCCTCTTCATATCAACCTTCAACACGGCAACGACTTTCGAATTTGTTGATATAATGAGCACTGATGATATTCTGGCATGAGTTTCTTGCGTCCTGTCATCGTGGAATTTGAACGTGGACTTTCATTCTACTCAAACTCATCAGCCAAAGATCCCAATATCACCAGTGCCCCACCTTCATTCAGAACGAACCTCTTCTCACACTTCCCTTCCTTGCCTCTGCCACCTTCATCCAACTCCCAACACCCTTCACTCACAACCCCACCATCAACCTTCCGAACTCCCTTCCTCGCCTTACATTTCGGCCACCGCGATTTCGCACCTTCGCTCACATCGACTGGTAACCTCGCATCCCGACACGCAACAACATGCACATAAACACACGCGCAACGCTTGCTCTCGAAACCGTAACTTGTTTCCGTGCACATCGCTTCTTACCTTCAAGCAGAATGAATGCCAAGAAAGTCTAGAACGTCCAACGCTCACCGATGGAGAAAGTGGGGATTTTCCAGAAATGCGGGGTGAACGGGGCGAGTTGTCTGTGCATGCATACCCAGTTCTTAACTCGTACGATGGTTGAGGGATATAAGGTGCCGCCGGTTGGGGTCCGATTGGATATATGTCACGCTTTGTCTTGTGCTGCCGTATCAGATGCCTGGCCTTTGAAGAAAGTCGTGTGATCGGGCGATAGCCTTGCATTGAATGTGCAACTCTGGGAGCAGATGCAGACTAAAGACGTATCGCGAGCGGGAAATAGAAATGGAAAAGTTGGTAAGCGAGCAGTGACACAGTTGAAAGCACTTGCTGGGAAAAATCCAAAGCTCCTAAGGGTAAGTCTTACTATGAAACAAAAGAATCACCAAGATGTTAAAGTCATGAAGGCAAGAAGACAATTGAGTCCGCATTGGTATCTTTGTTAGTCAACTACCTGCTGCCTCAAACAATTTTCTCTTCCATTCCCATCTTCACCCCACCATCCTACCGGGTACATCGTACAGAAAGGAGAAATAAACTCGTCATGTTCAACATGTAATTATCTTTAATTGCCACAACACTCACACTCATTACTTCAAAAGGAGAGATTTGAATTTGTGCATGATCAAGGCCGTGACGCTCGCTCGCTATCCGTAGATTGCGATTTGATTCAGATTGGAAGGAAAGACATAACATCGTGAAGGAGAGCCCTAGGTAGGGATGTGGTTGTTGGTATTGCACTTAGTCTGTGCGTCGTAATACGCTGCTTCTACTTTCGTTGCGTGTAGAGGCTGGTTCTTTGGAGGCGGAAGCCGGACCGATAGGAAGCTGATGACGGCTTTTGGTGGAAGAATGGTGTAGGTGGCCAACATCATGTTTACCTGTATCAACGTTAGCGGCTACCACTTCTATATTCTATTTTGATATGAAAAGCTTACCATCGCAGCAAGCTCTGACATTCTCGAGCCTGCCAGACTCTCTATCCTGCTTTTCGATGATCTCTCTCAAATCTTCAGCACTGTCATGGACCTCGCTAGCCTCATATATACTCCCAGTGCCACTAATGCTGTGTCGGCTTCGACGACTAGAAAAGCTTCCAATGCCAGCTGATCCTTCCTTTCCGGGCTTCCAATAACTGCTCAGCCGCGAAAATGTCCCCGCCGAAGGACGTGAAGAGGTAGAAGCCAGTTGAGGTTGCATTGACAAACGGGAGCTCTTGCGCATAGGAGATTCATTTCTTGTAGTGCGACTGTTGTAAGATGATAGAGATGGAGGGCCAGGGCGAGCTGTACCGGAGCCACCATATCCAGGATTGAACTCAGCAACGTCTTCAGAGGTCAGCGCGCCATTAGCAACTTGGTCCGTATCCGCAACAGCATCTTCACCAGTTCTCAACAGCAGATATGACAAAGCGTTGAACCAAGTCTCATGGCGTTGCCCGGTAGTAGCTGTAAATTTGACCGATCGACCCGGTGTCATGATGACCAAACTCTTGCGGTGCAGACCAGGGGGCATAGGGTTGTCGTCAGTTACGACTCGAACAGCTTCGATTGGCACGCTCTTTGCTTTCAACTCAGCCCGGCCTGCAGATGACGGATCACGGTCACTCCAGTAAAGTGTCCTAGTATAAGGATGGACCCAGAAATAACGTCGGTGCCTGTTTTCCGACATAGTTCCACGTCCTGCTTTTCTAGTGTACTTCCAGAGATATTCTCCGATCATGGTTTGGGTAATTGCGTTGATCATTCTGGGATCAGTGCTGGGGTCAATGCCAGGGGGCATTCCGGCTCTCATGTTAAAGCGAGTGTCAATCTCTGATACAAAAGAAGATACTGACGAGGTTCGAGACCGACCAGTACGGGTAGGCGAATGGATGTCAGCAGTTCCAGAAGAATGCATAGGTCGAGGAGTCGTGCCGCCTCTAATTGAGCCAGGACTTAAAGGTGGCTGGGAGCTTGGAGTTCTGGGTCGGAAGGAGGGGTTACTCTTGTAAGCAGAAGCTGGCATCAACGGAGGTCCCATGCTGCCCGGGCCACCACCAGATGATCCAGATCTTTGCGCAGCAGCAGCAATTACTTGCTTATGATCTGTGGGCAGAGGTGGGTGTGTGCTTGACATGGAATTATTGCGACTACCTGCACTGCCAGGTCTCTTCAATGGAGTGGTACTATCGTGGATATAATCAGGCTCTGCCATCTTGGATCTCGCACGGCCAACACTCCCAATGCTTTCTTGAGACTGACGGGCTTTCAAATTGGTCATGATGCCACGAGGTGGAGATGCAACTCTCTGTGCATCTTGAGCGACAATGGTGTCTTTTCGCTTGCTTCTCATCATCTCGTCGATTTGCTCTGCAGTCAAAGCAGTCTGTGAACTCTCATCGATGGTCTCAGTACGTGACTTCTTCGCAACACGTTCATGAGGATTGCTAGACACTTCCTTGAAAGGACGCTGAGATTCAGGTGTTTCAACCATCGGTGAATCGCTCGGTGATTGACGAGTCTCATCTTCTGCGATGACTGGCGTTGCAGGTGATTTGCCCTTGTTCCAACCAAAGACAGATCCAAGGAAGGTGGCCTTCGGTGTTGTTGGTTCTGACTGTTCAGGGTTTACCACCACCCCATCGTCCGAATCTGATTCGTCTCTAGGTATAATGACTGCATCACGGCGAGGGCTTCTGGGTGATATTGGCTCTGTGTCAACAGAATGAATCGACGAGAAGACCAACGAAGCAGGTGCAAGAGTGGGTTTGGGAGTGGGTTCTGGTAATGTTTGTGGAATGATAGGAGATTCGGGCTCCGAAGGCTCAAAGTGTTCGGAGACGATATTGGACATAGTGAGCGGGTTTGACATCGCTTCGAGACCAGCGAGGCTGGCCATTGGAGTATGTGCACGGGATGATGGTGGCGATGGGAACTTTTTGAGCTTTTCGTCCATGATGACAGTATCATATTGCGACTCTGCGTCGCTGAGTGTAGAAGCTGAAATCGGTCTTGATCTTTCTTCCTTATCAACTTTCAGAAGATTGTTGAGCTGCTCATCGTGCCATTGGATCGCTGCGTCAGACATCTGGGTTTTAGGTTCTGGGTCTGTTGAAGTATGCATATCTTGCATCAAGCGCTCCATTGCCTGCTCCGAATCTGTTGACGTGTGTTTATCAGTCGAAGAGTATTCAGATGCCGGGTCTGTTGAGGTTTGCATATCACTTGTTTGTCGTAATAGTCCAGGCTTAGTAGAATCGTCATGCATCAGGTGGACAGCCTCAGCTAGAGCGACTCCACCTAGGTTGGCTCCATCAGCAAGAGGAACAGCAGTGTGAGGAGTGGCTGGCGTAGGTTCCCAAGGCTCAGTCATCATGCTAGAATCAATCATCGGCAGTTTTGGTACTGGAGGGACAAATTCGTAAGGAGCCGGCATCCCCTTAGCAGTGCTGGGCCTTGAAGAGGTGTTAGATCGCGAACGGAAGCGGCTTGGAGTGCCCTGCATCGAATCGTCCTCGTCACTCATATCCCCAAGTTCTGCAAACAAGCTCTGGCCTACTTGAGGAGTGCCATTATTACTGCTATTAGCAAAGCTTGCGGGACTGCTTTGGAATTGAGGCTCTTCGCTAACCGCTCTGGAACGTCGATTACCACCTCGACTGACTTTCAGTCGGAGTCGTTGTGGTTGTTGAGCCGTTGGAGTCTTCACCTCATCATATGCGTACTCGTCGCCAGAAGTTGAGGCGGTACTGCGGAAAGATTGGCGGTTCCCAACCTTCGTCAAGGAGAGAGGTGTAGGCCGTTGGCGAGGAACACTTGGGCCTCCTTCCGTCTCTGTAAGCTCGTCGCTGCCACTGATGTCTTCGACACCAGTTTGGAAATCCTCGGTCTCGGTGGCACGCTCGTTTGCAGTCTCAAAGGCATCGCTAGTGTCGTTTTCTGGAGCAGTTTCAAAGTGATCGCTGGATGTAGCAGAAGACTTTGCAGCAACACCCCCGGCAGCTGCGCCAGCTGCAATGCGAGCTGCTGTGACTGCTGTATGGCTGGGGCTGGCCTGTCCATCGTCTTCCTCCCAATTTGGATCGTCCAGAATAGAGACTTCGCTTCGGCTGTTTCTAAGTCCTCCGAGTTGACCAGGCTTGAGGGGCTTCTTGAATTCTCTGGAGTCCACTTTACGATTTCTCTTTCCATTACCAGAACCCAAGTCGCTACGGCGAGCATCCAATTCGTCTCGAGCATCCTGCAGCATTCGCTTCAACTCAAGCTTCTCGGTCTTCTCTCTATGAATATTGCCCTTCAAGCTCTGGATCATGCGGTGCGCATGGTGCAAAGAGCTCTTGAGCGTTTCTGACTCCAGCATGCTGTGTCGAGGTGTACCCTTTACAGGAGAGGGTGGTGGAGAATGTTCAGGGGTAGCATTGTCTGGTGCAGTCTCGAAATCTTCGTCGCTGAACCCGCGGCCTTGGTCTCTGTCTTCCAGTCTACCTCGTTGGTGAGCAACAGCTTTGGCCAATTCTTGATTCTGATTCGTCAAGTCTTCGACCTTGCGTTGCAAAGTGTTTCGTTCAGTCTCGGCCATTGTCATACTCCGCTTAACGGTGCCCAGTTCAGCATCATGGTGCTTGATAACCGCAGCATGATCTTCACTGAGCTTTGCATGACTTAGCTTGATGTCATCCAGCTCTTTTTGTGCAGCGCTCTTCTCGGTCTGCAAAATGTTGAGGTTCTGGGTGAGCTTCTTCTCGCGGTCTGCTGCCTCTTTCGCGGCTGCTAGAAACTCGTGGATCTGTGTCTCAAGGTTCCAATTCTCGTCCTTGTATCTGTGCTCACTCTCGTCCAAACTTCTCAGGCGCTGATTGAAACCTTCAGCCTCGATCTCCAGTCTCGACTTTTCCAGAGTAAGACTCCTCAATTCGTCGTCCCTCTCTGCTAGTTGAGTTTGCACATGCCGGAGCTGTGCAATGAGAGAAGTACTGATTTCGGTAACAAACTCGATGTCATGAACACGATTCGAAGGTTGATTGCGTTGCTTTCGATTGGGCACGCCGAGTTTCGAGGGAGAACTGGTTCCTTGACTTTCGAATTTCGAAGGACTGGCAGAACGCTGTCACAGGTTAGCCACAACTCATCACCTAACGGAAGTGAGTGTCACCTTTGTATCACCACCTGTGTATGGTGATCCGCCTCCTCCCAGCTCATTACTCGGCACTCTAGATTTCGGGAGAAAGGCTCTGGCGGTCTCACGGCCCAGTTCGTTGTACTCCTTCTCAATCTCGATGATCTTCTGCCGTAGCTCTGGTGTGAGCTCCGAGTCGGACTGTTGCTTCTCCACTTCCTTCAAGCGGTCTGCTAAATCTTGGCGTTCTTGTACAAGTCTTGTTCCCAGTCTCGATGTGTCCTGTATACGTCGCTCTGTCTCGGCCAGATGTGCCTCCAACGCACGTTTCGCTTGTTCTGGAGACGTAGTCGGACCGGAAGCAAACAATTGACCATCGAAAGGTGAAAATCTGTGGTGACTCGAGGCTGTTGATGAGGAGACGAATGGGTCATTCTGGTCGGGAGACGCCAGATCTGGCTGAGAAGCCAATAATGGCTGCTCAGCTGCCAAAGACGTCGCCATATCTGCCGCAAGATGCTAAAGGATGCCAACAGCAGCAAGCAAGCCCACGAGGACTTCTAATTGATGCTCGCCCCCTGGATTGACCCAGCTCTAGCTGTCCCCGCTCGCCTCTGTTTGCACCACCAGCCAATTTCGTTTCGGTTGTTGAGGAGTCTGGTCGCGTGTAATCTGATCATCTACGGATGATGGAGTGAATTTGGTGCAACTCAATGCTTTGGAAGTACAAAGAGTGCCTGTTTCACAGGAATGCCCGATGTGTTGTTGTATGGTAGCCCAATTTAGCTGTGTTGACTAGGGCGCGTTCCTGCTTTTCTTTATTCTCCTGAGACAGGTATCGTGAGCGTGACCTGTCCGACCGAGTGGCTTTGCGTGAAACTGATAACGATGTCGTCCCAGCTACCAGGTTGCCGTCGATGTTGACAACCACAGGAGCGCAGCAAAAGAATAAAAGTCCCAGCGGAGGGAAATCAAGTTGAGGAGACGGATTTGGGGCGGCAGATCGCGATAAAAACAGCAAGTGCGGGCTGATTCGCGGTCAACTTGCTAGTTCGCTTCGATAGTCAGGGACAGTTTTAAGTGGCCGAAGCAATGTTTACAGCATTTCAGATGTCCACCAGGCCGCGCATATGATTGGTTCATACGCCTCAGAATAACAACGCAGAATCGATCGTTGATGCGATCCGCTTTGGCTTGCATGAAAGACGTAATTTGCTTGATTTAGAAGTTGTTGACAGCCATACCAGGTTCATGCTGGCACGGAACATTCTCACAGTTTCGGCCTGGAAACCTGAGTCATCAACATTAATAAGCCGAGGCTGAAGTTGCACTTGAAAAGATCAGCCTTTCGTCTTCAACACATTTCGAGCACAGGTTGACAACGGCAACCTCACAACATAAAAAGAATCAAATTGAATGAAATATTTCAAATAATTTCAGAAGAATTACAAAAAATAAAGTACCTGATTGAGCTGATACAATGGAGTCCACGGAAGCTCCCCAACCTGCTGCACCGGTGGCTCTCTTCAAGAAGCGTACCACGAAAGGAAAATCCAATTTAAGAAAACGAGCCGCCACTCCTCCACCTGCCTTGGACGGCGACTCAGACTACTCCTCTTCCGAAGATGAATCAGGGCGCAAGATCAAACGAAGGAAGAAGAATACTGGAGCTGTGACAGCCTCATCGGCGAACAATCCTAGCGCTGCTTCTGAGCTCACATCCACAAAATACACAGCAGACCGGAGTGCCACAATCAAGAGCTCGAACGATGCTACTAAGCAAAGCAATTGGTATGATGAGAATGCCACCGATGCTCTATCCAGCAAGAATCTACTAGGCAGTACAAGAGCTACTGCTACAACGTCAGAGGCTCCAGACGGTACATACAAAGGCCTTGCGAACGCCACCTCCTTCATCCAAAAGAACCCCAATGCTCCCACGAGAGTCGTCGGTCCTATAAAAGCGCCTACAAACATCAGAACCATTACAGTCACAGATTTCGCCCCCGATGTTTGTAAAGATGTAAGATCACCCTGTATCTCCAATCTAAGAGAGTTGCACTAACCGAACCAGTACAAACAAACAGGTTTCTGTGGATTCGGTGACAATTGCAAGTACCTCCATGCTAGAGAGAGTTATAAGGCGGGTTGGCAGTTAGACAAGGAATGGGAGAACGTCACGAAGGGAAAGAAGAATATCGGAGGTACCACGATAGCAAGTGCGAATCGAAATGCCGAGGAGGAGGGGTCAGATGATGACGATGCCGCGTTGGAAGGTATTCCATTTGCGTGCATTATATGCAAGGACAGGTACAAGGAACCTATTGTTACAAAATGTGGGCACTACTTTTGCGAAAGGTGTGCTTTGCAGAGATATAGGAAGGATCCTAGTTGTCCTGCTTGTGGTGTCGGTACAGGAGGAGTGTTCAATGTTGCGAAGGGTTTAAAGAAGCTATTGGACATGAAAAGAGAGAGGGCCGCGAAGAGAAGACAAAAGGCTATTGAAGCGGGGGAAGAGGTCAGTGAAGATGAGGAAGAAGATGTTGAATAGGGATGCAACTATGAATACAGATGCATGGTCCGAGGACTTCCTTTTTTTTTCAAGTGCTAAGCAATTTTTCTCGATTCTTCAAGAGCAGTGGCTATTGAATATTTCCCGTTGAACACCTGATCAAAGCTATCATACACGAATGGGATATCACAGTCCAAGCGGACTTCCAACAACATTCTTTCAAAGCAACACCGCCCAATATACCCACACCAACGAACGAAGTCTCGACAGCATTCAATTCCATTATTCGTCCCCAGCTCAATTTTCATACTGCTCCCCACTTAAACCCCATACGAAATACTTGTAGGAGGCGGACCCCAAGGTGTTGTTGGACAAGGCAAATATCCAGTTTGCCAACTTGTAATGCAGCCTCCATCACACTTCTTTTTGTCCTTACAACTCGTGACAGTTGGAATACTCTGGCAACCACACTCCAACGTCACAGTCTTTGTCGTCTCGCACCTACTATAAGTCGTTCCACATCCTGCATTCCAGCACTCGGGACCTTCTGATATGGTAATTGTGGAGCAGAAACTTGGTTGTGCGGTTATAGTCGAAAGCGTCGTCGTTGGAGGTGGTGGGGGAGGAGTGTAGGTCGGAAGAGTGACTGTGGAAGAGCAAGGTGCGACCAAAGCACTAAAGTACGTTCCACATCCCTCAAGACATCTCGTTGAGCAGGCAGTGTATGATGTAGTTGTTGGGAGAGTGATAGGACATCCGCAGGGGACTGGGATACGTGATTCGACGATGCAGAATGGTTGCGGGCAGGAAGACGGGGTTGTTGGTGGACAATCTGATCTCGAAGTGGCTTTAGTGATTGTCGGGCAGGACACTTTTGTATAGTCTGCTAGGATAGAGGTTGAAAGGAGACTGGATCGGTTAGTGCAACTGTCTTGGAATAGAGACATAAGGTGGCCTTTACAGTAGGATGCTGATGCACAGCTTGTAGGTACACAATGTAGCCATTGTCAATGAGTGACGTGGGAACGTTCTTTTCAAGTCGAGAGTATGTGTTTTGATATTGAAATGAAATGGACAATCGAAAGAGAAAATAGTCACCTCCAAGTCATCAAGTCGCGCTTTCCTTTCCAAGCTCTATAATGGGACACATCATATTATGAGCCTGGAATGAACAGCTCACTTATAGTCACATCCATGAATCCTCCAACATTTCATCCAACCCGAGTGGATATCCATACTCGGTAACTTTCGCGGGGTAGATATATAAAAGGCATCTCCTCGATGTTCCTATGTTCCATCATTCCGTTCACCAACATTCCAAGAATGACGGTACCTCAAATAGGAAGGATACGATTTAGGAACAATTAGCCAGATGTTCACAAATAAATTTTGGCTCCCCCGAGGGGTTTTTACTTTAAGCACAATAAGCGGGCTGCGAATCATGTCGTCCCACTATGCAGGGGAACATGCAAATACCCGCAACTACATCAGATGGTGGAATGTCTGTTCCCAGAATCATGTTCTGCAAGTGTGATAGTGTGCGAGATAGTGGTGAAACTCAAGTGGTTTATTGTCAAGAAAGTAGTGTTCATGTTTCTCTTGCGAGACTAGGTTTGATATTCCACAAGTTCATTCTGTCCCAAAGGTCGTTTTCTACGAAATTTTCGCGAGTGCGGCAACTGGCATCTTAGACGCACATATCCAACAAAGTACCTACAGCTTGGATTTCGGATCCAGATCCGGACCAGATCCTTGCAGATGAGACGCCGCAGCTTTCTGAACATCTCCGCTCTCACAGCATGACTGAGATTCGGGCGCTAGTACCGATGCTGTGTTCTTGCTTCCAGGCACATCAATAGCAGGATTTGCCGAGAAAAAGTCTGATGGTTTAATGTGAATCTGGTGAATCTCCACTGGCCTGAATACAAGGTTAGCTCAATGCAACATTTCTCGGGTCTGATAACACTCACATCACAGGCCAGTCTTCGACTCTGGGGTTATGAGTTAGGCCGAACGTGTTCCACAGGACCACATCGTCATTCTCAACATTCTCATGTCTTGCCACTGCATCTGCAACACCGTCTACTTCTTTTTGGCTCTGGTTTGTGAACTCACCACCGGCCCAGAACTCGGCGTCTTTATACTTGGTAACCCAAACATGATGTTGAGCAAACTGAGCTCGTTTTGCCATAATGCTGTCAGGATGAGCTAGAAGAAGCTGCGATGCTGTAGGAATAAATTTGTACGCCACTGGTTTCCCTGAAACTGGATTCAATTTCTGTGGATTTGTAATCTTCACCGTCAAATTTGTCATGGGCGAGGCATCAAAGAACTTTGACGTTTTGACCGGAGTTTGTCGGACCTGTGTTTCCCAAGTCAGCATTCTGTAGGGATTGCACAGCGAGCACCGAAGAGTTTCAAGTGATCACGGATGTCGTTGTTACAAATTAAAGCTGGTCAAACTTACCTCATAGCCACTCCCATATGGATTAAGCTCTTTCGACATTGGCATTGGAAGGCTCTCTTCAATAACAACAGTATTCTTGTTGCCGTCCACGGCAGGGTCAATTCTGATGCAGAAAAGGTGCTGGTGATTTTGTGCAAGTGCCCCCGCGGACACAATATTGCCCCATGGACTAGTCTTTCCTGGATCAATGTTCACTACAGACACGATTCCAGTAGCTCTAGTTTCGACAGTGATGCCTCCTGCTTGATCTAATTTGAATGCAAAGATATACTCGTAATTCGCTTTTGACACCAGGTTAGCACTTCAATTAGCTGATAAATTATCAGGAAGCTCGGAAACTTCAGAGCTGTCTCCAAAGCCTGCAAAGGGACGCCGTTTGTCCGTGCTCATGTCTCGGCTCTTGAGACATCTGTTACCACAAGAAAAAAGAGCAAGTTAGAACAAAAGAAGCTTACCTAAAGTGATGATGAACTGCACAACGAGTTCCCTTAGACGTGTCACGACAGCCCGATCGGTCCTGAAATTGGTGTGTTTCCAACCAATGCCGTTATCTTGCTCATGCAGACAGACCACATTTTTGGATACACTGGCTGTTCGAGAGTTAGTGTACGCCTTTAAACATCTTCGATTTGAGTGGAGTGTTTTTGAGTCCGTGGGGATTGAGACCTGCCATCCAGTCTCAAAGTTCCAAAGATACCAAAGAGAATTGTGCAGTTTACCTTTTCCATCAGGCTCAGTCATGACTGCATCAAAGTACTTTATAACGCCCAGGCAGTCACAACCGAGAGCCAAGTTATTAGCTGCTCGACCAGCTCCGGCATCACCAAAGTCGAAAGCTTGTTTACGTTGAAATGGTGGTCTTGGATCACCGTAGGGTACAGTCATCTCACTCAGACTGAGTCTATAGAGCACGCTCCTTCCATCATAGCGAACATCATGCAGAACTGCACCTTCTCTAGGTGTGAATCCGAGTCTGCAACCGTATGTTAGCAAATGTTTATATACATTACAAACAATAGGAAAACACTCAATGCTCAGAGCTCAGACAGAATCTCAAATGTGAGTGATCGTTGATAACGCACCTGAACCTCCATTTCTGCCATTGGATTAGGTGTCCATCGATTTGGAATGATGGACCTTCTGGTTGGATGACATTCAAAGGCTTCATATCCGCGCGCAGTGGTTGTCCGAGCAGCTCTGGGACATATTCAGATGGCGAACAATGAGCAATGATGTCTTTAATATGCGTCCCGTACGCCAAACCATCTTCTTTACCACCTGTCGCTAGCCTATCTATCCTCACGATCTCTCTGCTGTAAGTATCCATGATAGGAATGATGGGTAAGGGATAGCCATAGTGATTTGAGTCTTCGTTTCCGGAACGGGTGTCTTTTGCGAAGCAGAGTCCTTGAGTATATCGTGGAGCCTGTTCATCGAAGTCCGGTCCTCCATAAGGCCAAGGATCAATGGTGACAACGAAGCCTCCGGGAAGATTGAACTCAGCCACCGCTGCCTTGAACATTGGCGACTCAATGCAAGACTCGGAAAATTGCTGAAACTCATTACTGTAACTTGAGTATCAGCAGAGAACCATTGCATCAGACTTTCACTTACAGTGTCAAAGCTGCTTGATGCTTCTTATCGATACTCCGGTGCCGAATCTCTTTTCCGAGCTTAACGTCAATCCATGATTCCATGTACTCATGGTATCTGCTGCTTCTAATGACATCATATAAAACCTTAGCAACTCGAGCTGGGCGCGGAGTTCGCGATGTAATTTTGCCAGCACTTTCAAGATCAAGAAATATGGTCAGGTCTTTCTTAGGTGGTTCTTCGAGGAAGATGGAGCGGAAGTGAATAGCGACATTTTGTCCTTGCTTTCGAAGAATAGCTTCCCGCACAGCATCTGACTCGGCAACAGATAGAGGGTCCAAGGGATGGGGAAAGGTATTCTTAGAGCCGTCAGGCCTTATGTGACCTGTGCTTTGCTCTGCAGACATGTTACTGAAGAAAATTCGAATCAAGTTACGTGAATGAAAGAAGGTTAAGTGTGACAGAAGGGAAGGAGAGTGGCCGATATAGATTACTTATACCTCCAGCTCATGATTAGTTCATGCCTCGTGGTAGTCTTCACATACCGTTCCGATGCCGTCGAGACGTCAAGTCGTCCAGGGATGTAGTGAAGGTGGGGATGTTCTAGTTCCCAATCCGGCATGTGTAAGCGCAAGACAAACGACTTAACGCCGATATCAAAAGGTCTAGTAAATTGGAATTGGCTAAGATTGGGACTTCCCTCTCATAGAAACCACCTATTTTTTATCAACAGAATTTCATGATGTTATTCAGAGGAGGCGGTATGATTCCGGACAACACCATCCATGCCTTTCTAACTGCACCCACAATAGCCGATTCTGCATTTCACGGATGCAACCTTCCCCTTGGCTCCCAGACAAAGAAGCAAACATCCACTGCAACGAAAGGACATGCCTGATGATGATAATGGGCGTTTCATGTGATACAGTCACGTGTAGTGGGGTGGACTGCAGACGACAGGGCTAGTTTTAAGGGACTTCCACCAGAGGCTTCGAGGTTGAGTTCGTTGGCACTCTCAACCACCTTCCACGTAGCTATGACACTTCCACAATGAAGAGGACGAATGACTTCCGTGGTTGAGAATCGCGATAGAGCATTGTCTGCAGATAGGTGGAAATCAGCTTTAGTCAAATTCTCCATACTTGTGGTATCTGTTGTGTATCAGAGGCGAGTGCAATCGACGCAAGACCAAGTGCAATGCCCACAAGGGGCGTATAAATATAAATGCACATCTATCTCGCAGACTGTGGAATGCATATAGCGTAGAATCTATTATCGGTAACCCGTAATCCTGTGCTCTACAGTACATTACGCATCAACGAGTCTCCTGAAATTGTGAAACCCTGCTTTCGTCCTGTCTTGATGCACTGCACTGCCAGACCGCCCAAATTTTCTGCACTCAATCCTAGCACGTTAGCGAGCCAGAAAAAGATCACCTCCAACACAATATTGACCTTCCACTTCAAGTCTTCAGCTTTGGCTGTAATCTTGTCATACCAACCATTACTGCACAGCGCCTCCATCTCGAAATGGATGTGGCCTCCTTGCGCGGTCGCATTGTCGACACTTTGAGCGCAGACACCGACGCTCGACGTCGCGCTGAGCTGGATCTCAAGACAGTAAGATGGACATTCCGGGTTCCAGGGCAGGCAACGCCAGGGCAGTCAGTTGACAATATGTGTACAGGCGGAGGAGCATCCTGGCTTTACAGATGCTCTCCTAGATATCTTGCAAGCGGAGCAAGAAGCTTCCATTCGCATGTCGAGTACGTCCCAAGTTTTACCCCGCGACCCGCAGGCAGATATTAACGCACAACTGCAGCCGTTGTTTACCTCAAGAATCGCGTCACTCGAGGATGGTCCCCGAATGAGGAGAACCAACAGAATAAACCTATACCCGAAGACGAGAAGCAAAGATTTCGGGAACGACTGTTACCCGTCCTAGCTGCCTCCCAGCCTCAGATCCGCCAGCAGCTCGTGCCGGTCCTCCAAAAGATTCTCCATTTTGACTTTCCCGAGAAGTGGCCCGCCTTCATAACCATCACCGTCCAGTTGCTAAACGCGAATGATGCGCCATCTGTCTTTGCTGGCTTGCAGTGCCTGCTTGCCATTTGTCGCGTGTTCCGCTTCAAATCTGGAGAGAATCGAACCGACTTCGATAAGATTGTAGAGTTGACCTTCCCTCGACTGTTGGTAATTGGGCAGGGCCTGGTGAACGAGATGAGTCAGGATGCAGGAGAAATGCTACACATTGTCCTAAAGGCTTACAAGCATGCCACCTTTGTAAGTTTTGGGTGCAGGATGAGCCAAAACAGCAGAAGTGCTGACAAAATTAGTTCGAATTAGCAACCTCTTTAAGAGAACACCAGGTGGTAGTCGGCTGGTGCTCTCTCTTCCTCCAAACAGTTGCAAAGGAGGTCCCTCCCACCGCTCTGCCTGAAGACTTGACAGACCGTGAGGCCAATCACTGGTGGAAGGCCAAGAAATGGGCCTACTTCAACCTGAACCGTCTGTTCGTTCGGTAAGATATCTTCTCGTTACATTGACTTCATCCACTAACATTAGTAGCTATGGTAATCCACAATCATTGCAGAAAGGCAACGGAGAGGACTATACTGCCTTCGCCAAGAACTTCATAGCCAATTTTGCACCAGAGATCCTCAAAGGATACCTCTCGCAGATTGAGAAGTGGGTGTCAAAGACAACATGGCTCAGCAGGCCTTGTCTGTCATATACCCTTGTCTTCTTGGACGAATGTGTACGACCCAAAGAAATGTGGACTCATCTCAAGCCACATCTCGACTCTTTAGTAACCCATTTCCTATTTCCTGTGATGTGTCTCTCCGAGGACGATGTTGAGAAGTTCGAGACAGATCCGGAAGAATACCTGCATCACAAGTTGAACTTCTATGAGGAGGTCTCAGCACCTGACGTGGCGGCAACAAACTTTCTAGTTACTCTGACCAAGGTTCGCAGAAAGCACACCTTTACGATTCTTACGTTCGTGAACAAGATAGTTAGCGAGTATGAGACTACGCAAGATGATAAGAAGAATCACATCGCCAAGGAAGGGGCTTTGCGTATGATTGGGACTTTATCCAGCGTCATCCTGGGTAAGAAGAGCCCGATCGCTGAGCAGGTGGAATATTTCCTGGTCCGATTTGTCTTCCCAGATTTCCGCAGCCCACAAGGATTTCTGCGTGCGCGAGCTTGCGACACAGTGGAGAAGTTTGAGCAACTTGACTTCAAGGACCCAAATAATCTTCTCATTATCTACCGCAACATCTTGGAATGCATGGCAGACCCAGATCTTCCTGTCCGCGTCGAAGCTGCTCTTGCACTTCAACCTCTCATCAGACACGATATCATTCGCACCAACATGCAACAGAACATACCACAGATCATGCAACAACTTTTGAAGCTTGCGAATGAGGTTGATGTGGATGCTTTGTCGAACGTGATGGAGGATTTCGTGGAGGTCTTTGCTACCGAATTGACACCATTCGCTGTGGCTTTGAGTGAGCAATTGCGGGACACATATCTACGGATTGTGCGGGAGCTATTGGAAAAGAACGAGAAGCGAGATGACGAGGATGGTGGATACGGAGATTACCTAGATGATAAGAGCATCACTGCTTTGGGTGTGCTGCAGACCATAGGCACTTTGATCTTGACCTTGGAAAGCACCCCAGACGTCCTTTTGCACATGGAGTCGATCCTGATGCCGGTTATCCGAGTAACATTAGAGAACAAATTATATGGTAGGTCAATAAATAACACTCGGGAAACACTTTTGCTGACCCTTCCAGACTTGTACAACGAGGTCTTCGAGATTATCGATAGCTGTACTTTTGCCGCAAAATCCATCTCACCAACCATGTGGGAAGCATTCGAGCTAATTCACGCTACTTTCAAGGCTGGCGCAGAGCTTTACCTCGAGGACATGCTGCCTGCACTTGATAATTTCGTCCAGTACGGTGCCCACCATCTGGCCTCGACTCCGCAATATCTGGATGCAATGTTTTCGATGGTTTCGGACATGTTCGCCGACGAGAAGGTTGGGGGGGTTGACAGAATTTGTGCCTGCAAATTAGCTGAGGGTATCATGCTCAGTCTTCGGGGTCATGCTGATCAATACGTTGTGGCCTTTGTATTAATCCCGCGCTCCTCTCTCGCGTTAGTCTTACTTACAACGAATAGGTTGAGATTGCAATGCGTGTGCTCACAAACACCGAGGTTAAGGTCAAGTCGTACAAGATTCACCTGATGGAAATGGTCATTAATGCCATATACTACAATCCGGTTTGTGTC
Organism: Mollisia scopiformis; assembly: GCF_001500285.1. Taxonomy (NCBI): domain Eukaryota; kingdom Fungi; phylum Ascomycota; class Leotiomycetes; order Helotiales; family Mollisiaceae; genus Mollisia; species Mollisia scopiformis. The sequence goes on from NW_017263608.1 coordinate 850,313, forward strand.
CTTTCAAACATTGAGCCTCATTAATATTAACACCATCATAGGTTCTCACTCTCCAGGTCCTTGAGACCAAGGGATGGACCAACAAGTTCTTCAGCCTGTGGTTCTCCAATATTGACAGCTTCACCCGAGTCCACGACAAGAAGTTGTCTATCGCAGCAATTGTGGCATTACTTACCCTGAATGCTGATCAAGTACCTGTCAGTGTCCAACAAGGCTGGCCGAGACTTCTACAGGGAATCGTGCGCTTATTCCAGACTCTTCCGGCGGCCACGAAGAGTAAGCATCACTCCGAACACTTTTTCTCAACGTTGTGCTAACTTGCTCCAAAGATCGCGAAGAAGCCCTCAAAGATGACTATCCTCTTGACCACTCAGAGTATTCTGAAGAAGATGATGATGAGTGGGCTGGTGACGATTCCGCCTGGAATGAAGAAGAAAACGAGGCAGAGGAGACGAGCGATGTCAAAGATGAAAGCACCGCCTATCTTGAGTTCTTGAATGAAGAGGTGAGTTCTAGGGTCTTGCTCTCGTATCTTTCCTTTGAACTACAACTGACGATTTACAGGCACAGAAATTCCAGAATCTCGAGGACAACGATTCAGACGATGAGCTTGGAGAGGAGAGTCTACTTGAGACACCTCTTGATAAGATCGAGCCATACCAGCTCTTCCGAAATGCCCTTGCGAGTGAGTTCTTTTCAAACTTGCAAACTGCAATGCCTATTGACACTCTACAGAACTCCAACACGAACAACCTCAACTATACGAGTCCCTGACAACAAATCTCACAGCTCCAGAGCAAGTCATCGTTCAAGGAGTCATTCACCAAGCTGAAGCAAACGCCACACAATTCGCGGCTCAACAAGCAGCTTTGGCCGCAGGTCAAGTTCCTGGCGCGGCTGTGAATGGTAGCGCACCGTGAGTCTAGAATGATTATTATGAAATCGGAGCGGATTACACTGGTTGCTCAAGCGTGCGTGCATGGGCTGGCGTTCTTGATGTCGAAATTTGGGATCAGCTTCATTGCTCTGGACTGGAAATGCGGATGGTCATCTCTGCTTTGGGAGGTGATTTCGTGGATGCAAAACCAATACTGCTTGCTGGGTGGATAAGTGGATGGAGTTGTGAGATTAAGAAGCGCAAGTATTGAGAGAGTGAGAGAAGAGTGGAGACGCATAGTGCCCCGATAGGTAGATACCTCGATTGAGTAGATGATACATACCAATGGATTCGTTATCTTCTCCATGAGCGGCCGTCCATGATGCTGGTGTGGACCTCGGCCCGTCAATGTCGTACAGAGGGACCTCTCAGTCGCGTCAAGTCGGCTCGGGATAGGTCTTGTGTCAGTGGAAACCAGAATACGACAGAACCTGTAATACGGAATTTGCCTGCCAATGTCTAGGATTTTGGCTAAGACTGTTTAGTGCAATGGTGGTACAGGAACTAACAGCGGGATTCAACCGGAGATATAAAGTGTACGGTACAACCTCGTCACTTGCATTTGCCTTTTCTTTAACAAGCCATCTAGAGACTTTTCCTCAAGACCCATCTGTTCACGACCCGTGTGAAGCTATCATTACATTTCAGGCAACAATCATGACAAGCAACGAAGTGATGAAAGGGACCTGCAACTGCGGAGCAGTCTCGATCGAGTTCCCCAAGACCTCATGCCCAGGATCTTGCGTCAAATGCCATTGTCAAGGCTGTCGTGCATCGAGCGGAGGCTTGTAAGTTATCCTCTTTGTCTTATCTGCCCTCTCTTGCATTGTTACTTAGATCCGGACAACACCAAGCAGCTTGCTTTTAATGATGTAATATCCCTAGCTGACAATATAGATTCTCGGTCAATCTTCCCATCCCCAGGAAGGATGTCAAAGTCAATGGCACACCGAAGATATACCAGGACGGCGAGACGATGAGTGGAAAGGCTGTGCATCGCAACTTCTGTGGTGATTGTGGATGGTAAGATTTTTGTCCCGATCCATCTCTTCCAACATCTTCCAACATCCAACTCCGACGATGCAACCATTTCGTTTGGCTCAGCCAATATCGATTGCAGTACTAAATTCAGGACAGTGCAGTCTTCTCGACAGCAGAGGTAGAAGATCATAAGACCGCATATGTTAAAGGAGGTCTCTTCACTAAGAATGGTATCGAAATCCCGCCCCCAGGAGCAGAGATTTTCTGGCATAGACGCGAACAATGGGAGGAACCTACTGCAGGAATCAAGCCTCAGTAGATAGGTGTCATAACTCTGAGCAACGGAACCGGGCAGTATGATTGGGTTGAGGAGATGCGAGTGAAATAAGACGAAGGCGCAGAGCAGCAAGGAAATATGTACCTCGATTGATCTTCTAGAAAGAACAAATGGATTATTCTAAGGGCAACGATCTTATCTGAGCAAGGTTGACTTGAAACCCCATCAAATTGAGAATCTTTAGGTGGGCATTCCTCGAAATGAGGATTGGTTACTGTGCCGTACCCGTGAAGAAACATTATACATACCAAACAACAGGCTTCTTGAAGTGGGCCACTACTAAATTTTCTTCCAGCATTTCACATCAAATTGGTAGGAGGTTAAAATAAAGATATTTTCGCCAACTGCATGTTGATTAATCACCTTGATGGACATGATATGACGCTATCCCGCATTCTACCCTGCGGCCTCCGGAGGATTCTTCACGTGGCAATTGTCAACGATACGAGGTGAACACACAATCAAAGGTCCAACTTAATCCGGGCACTCTGGATGATGTCTCGAAGAGTAATCTTCTGGGAATTCGACTCGGGTCATCCAGCATAGAAAATCGCGAGCATAAAAGGGGACTGGGCAAGGGCTATCTAAGCGAGTTTAACCCCTATTAAATGGGAGCTTCTTCAAGTGTCTTTTTTAATCGCGGCTCCAAACCCAGAAGTGAATCACTTAAAAAGATCACCGAGGCAGGAAACAAATAGATTGTGCAGTGATGTGATTGTGATCTTTAGTGCTGAATATACAATCCATGCAAATCCCAGCAGACTCACGGTTTTTATGTAGACCGGAAGATACGCAAGATCGGGTATCTCCAGCTGTCAGACCCATGCAGTTCTAATTGAGGGGAGTTCTGAAGTTGAAAGGGGGTGCAGTAAAGGTGATGTTGATCAATATCATATGCCGCTGATGCTCATGCAATGCTGGATTCTATTTTCGAAATGACAAAGGAGAAGGACGAGGATTGAAGGACTTGTCTGAAATTGCAGAGCATGAATGTGTCCCAGAGTCTCAGAAGATGATATGACGAAGTCGTCATACTGAGCGTGGATAGCATCGATTCGAGTGCTCATGTACGTGATACATCGAGCTTACTTTCAAGCGGTGACGCCTTTGTCAGTGAAGCTTCCTAAACCACCATGATTGTTCAGAGGACCTTGTCGAAGTGTCGCGTTATCAGTATGGCGAGATACAGGTGGAACAACCGGAGAAGGTGGCGGTGGGTCATCCTGAGCGTACTCGTCGTCGTACTCGTCTTCATAGAAGTCCTCGCTCTGAGTGCCTTGGCTCTGGCTCTGGCTTTGGTTCATCGAAGCTGGTGGTTGGGCCTGTTGATGTTGAGCTTGTCGATCTTGCGCATTTGGCACATTCTTCGGAGCAGCCTTGTTTCCCTTCTTGCCCTTCCTTCCCTTCATCTTTGCTTTCTCCAATAGTCTCCGTCTGTCTGCCTCTTGCTTCCTGACTCTTCTGTCCTTGATTTCATATTGTCTAATGAGAGCCTCTGGCGGTGTGCCGAATATACGCTCATATTCGCAGAATTCGCATATCCAGATATCTTCTGGGTTTGGAGGATGATGAGCTCTAAGATACTCTTGTTGCTGGCGACGCTGGCGAGCAGCAATGAGGTATTCCTTTCCCGCACGACGCCGGGTCTTCTTTGGGGGCGCAGCTTGGGGTGGCTGCTTGTTGGCATTTTGCGGGTGCTGAGATGCTGCAACACCTTGCTTGGGTTGGGCAACGTTGTTAGGCATCCCTAGATTTGAGGGCATGTTGGGACTAGTTTGGGTGGCGTGGGTGGTTGTACGAGCTTTGGGGCTTCCATGCATGGCTGCGTCACGGCTGGGTCCTGGCCAAGGTATTGTACCAGGGACTTGAGAATCACAGGTGAACGTGAACTGGGTCGAAGCCGGGCTTGATTTCTTTGCGGCCTGTTGAAGGAGGCTAACGTTTTCTTGACCTCTTGAGGGCGTGATCGGAGTCTTTTCGGCGTTGGCACTGGCGATTGATCTTGAGATAATACCTGGAGATTCAGCTTGTAATCGTGTCAGCAAAACCATTGGCATCAAGGTATGACCACCGTTGACGCTTACTTGGAGTTGGCCACTGGGGTTGTCTTTGTTTTGTGGTGCGGCCGTTCACCCAATTGCCAGAAGTATCGGAGAGTGTCCTTAGAGGGCTCCTTCCGTTTCTGATTCGACCGTACCTGCCTCTTCCGGGACCGGAGATGCCTTGTGTGGAGATGGTACTAGAATGGTGGTACGAACCAACCCCCACATCTTCAGCCAAATCATCACTTCCTGAAATCCCCATACCGGCCATCTCGCTCGACAGATGAACCCCGTTCAAGTTGGAATCGCCCGGAGTTGGAATTTTTCTTTTCTTCTTGTTGTTAGTGTTCTCAAAGGAGTCATACCCATCAGCTGACGATGCGGTAGAAGCTGGCGGCTGAGGATTTGGGTGTTTGGCATCTGGCTTTTGGACATAACGATAAGATCGACCTGTAGTGTCTGCGGAGTGTCTTGAGTAGAAACGACTTCGGTACGCTGCCTCATCCTCGTCACTCTCCAGTTCGTCGGCGTTTCGTCTCGAAATATAGTTCCGCTCTATCTCATCTGCTCGTTCTCGCTCACTAGGGTGTTGGGATTCCACGAAGGTACTTGCGCCAGTCTCTTCTCGGATGTTATACGAAGGGTAGAATAAGGGTGCTGTGGTCTTAGGAGCTGGAGGATACTTTATCGAGTGGGCAACATCAGGAGAAAGTCGTTCTCGCAGACGTCGTTTGGGTAAGGGACGAATTGGTCGCTCGGGGTATGGAGATACTGCTTCGGGAGACATGTCTGACGGTGATCCTGGAGAATAGCCTAGAACAGGTTAACTAGAACAAGGGCAACAACTGTACACAAATCTCCTCGGTTTGGGATATTGAAAAATGGGAGTGTTTGTCATACAGCCACCATCTACAGGTGGCGGATGAAAACTAAAGGAACAATAGCATACCCAGTACTGGTGCCGACATAGCAGGACGCCTGCCAGGAAATCCAAACGTCTCCTACAGCAAAGTGTACAGGATGTAATTATAATCTGGCTTCGAATGCCCTGGCCTGAGAAATAAAATTGCTTCTTCTCTCGTTCTCTCCTATTCTGTTGCTACGAGACAACAAATCAGCTAGCGTCCGGACACAGATAAATATGACCCCTAAGATAGGAGTGCTGCATCTCCCCCAAAGCAAAAGCCACTTGGTCCAACGCCGCAGCCATCTCCAAATTCGAATTCGGGCATTCGTATGTATGAAGAGAGATTCATCGTACCTCAGATTGATAGGGCCCCAGGAGCTGAGGTCCAGCAGTCGTAGCAGATACAGAAGCAAAACCCGAGTGGGTATCCAAAAGGGTTTCGTCAATGGGAGGAGAACAATTAGATCAACAGCAAGCCAGTTGGTGTTTAGCAATAGAGAGTCAATGAACGATGGATGTATGTATGTGCCAACGAGCTAAGCTAGACGAAATCGGGAGTCCACATGATGTACGGTGCTCCAAACAGCTCTGACCGCCAAAAGCTGCTGTGGATGTATTTGTAATGAGATTTCCCCAACGCCAGATATGGCCCAAAAGGTTCCTCAAGGTGAACGTAGCTCACGGTCCCCGCTCTCGCGGATTGTACTGAGAAAAGCTCCCAGTCCATTCTCGAGAGCGGCACTCATTTTCCTCCTCCACCTTCACCACCCGCCCGTCATGCTCGCCCCAAGCTGCCTAGTCATTCGTTCTTCCGTCGCAGATTTCCCGGACGCGCTCTAGACTCGAGGGACGTCTTCAGTCTCAATTTGGGATCTTTTTCCCGCGTCTCCCTCTTCTCTGGGGAGCGTGAAGAGCGAAGCTTTCCTGCTTGTCTTGGGCTCGAAGTCAACTCCGGTCCCAATCCAACTCTGGCAACCACGAACACGTCCAAATCAACCCAGCAATTGGCTGTGTAATCTGCGAGGGAACATACTTTCGAGCGGTCCTCATTAGCTCGCCACCAAAATGGACACCGCGAGGCGCTCCTCAAGGGCTGCTCGAGGGAGTCAATCACTGCAATCGAATTCATACCACTCGTCTGCCTCTTCTAACTCATCCGGGCGAGGCGATAGAGCTACTCGATCACATAACAAGGCCGAATCTCCCAGGAAGTCGACTCCCTCGGCTTCCTTGTCCTCAGAGCCACCCGACGAGTCGATCGCGATCGCGCCGGACGACACCATTCAAACACGTCGAAAACGTGGTCGAGCTGAAGAGCAACCCAAATCATCGAAGTCACAAGCTGCGCAGGTTGAAATGGGGAATGGCGCAGAGGAAGGTGGAGAGGAGGACGAAGCTGTCCGGTGCATCTGTGGCCTCGACGAGTACCCAGGCCCTCCACAGCTTGGCGAAGAAGACAGCAAACATGGAATCAAGGAGGGAATTGAGGAACCTTTAATCACACCAGCAGACTTCACAGAGGACTTGGCTGGGTTTTTCTTGCAATGCGACATGTGCAAGGTTTGGCAACATGGCGGTTGCGTTGGAATCATGAACGAAGACACAAGTCCCGATGAATATTTCTGCGAGGAATGTCGAAGCGATTTACACAAGATATTTACAGCTCCTAATGGGTACGTTGGTTCGATTTGTTCTACTCAAACATTTCTCAATGCTTCAATTTCATCCGACCTGTCAGCCCCGACGCGAGAGGGTGGCGCAGATCAAGTCTCACAAGGCTGGCTCCTTCAAATGTACCACATCATTGACTACGAACTCTACTACACATACATATCTCGAAAATAAATCGCTAACATGATGAAACGTAGTCAACGATACTCTCATTACCTTCCTCTCTACCAAAGCTTGTCTCGAACAACCTCCAGAGCAGCATCTTTTTCGAAAGATGGCACAAGATCACCCCGAGGCAGTAAGAGTGGTCGACCATCTTCCAGTCTCCAGAGCGCCAAAAGAAGATCAACGATGAATAGTAGAGATGCTGCTTATGATGAGGAGGAACAGCTACGACGAGCGATCGAGGCTAGCAAAGGAGAGAAGAGTGGTGAAAGCACTGATGGAGGAGGCACTAAGCGTGGAAAACGAGGTCGAAGTGAGAGCGAAGAGTAAGTCTGTCCGATATTCGAATGGAATTGGTAATAACTTCCACTCGTAGAAAACAAGAAGGTCCCAAGAGACAGCGAACTGCGTCTGCCTCGACCTCGCCCCCTCGCGAACTGCACCGTCAAGAGTCCCAGGCTGACTCGGATGATGGCACAAATGGTCGAGTTTCGACGGCGAAAAAGATTAGAGGCGCTGCAGCACGAAATTACAAGGAGAAAGAGGCCAGGGAAGAGCGAGAGAGGTCTAGGAAAGAAGCAGCCCAGAAGCGTATGGGCCGAGCAGAGCGACGAAGGGTTGATGGTGAGTTATGGTAGACTTATTCAGTTGATTCGTTCTTGCTAATAGTCAGACCCTGCAGATTCAGACCCCGCTGAGGATGCACCGCTTGCGTCCAAAATTCCAATTCCCAAAGCTATAGAGATCCCAGCCCCACCGTTAGAACCGCCCACCTCCTCCCAGGTTGCGACACCAGATACTCCACCACCAATCGTACCTGCTCCGTCCCACAAGAAGGGTGGAAGGCCGCCAAACAATAGGAAAGGAAAGTTAGGAAAAAATCAATACACTAAAGATAGGGATCAAGATCACGATGATCATTCTCCTCATCGGTCACAGTCTCGGGATGTAGCCAGGACTGAGGAGGGGCACGCGTCGGGAAACAAGAGCGCGAATCATGAGGGCAAGCCCTCAAAATCAAAAGGCAGTCATAGTAAAATAACGATGGCAGACATGAAGAAGAGAGTCGCAGGCATTCTCGACTTCATTTCCCGAACGCAGCTCGAATTGGCTAGCGAGTCATTATCACCCGCAGCAGGAGAGGCGACGGAGAAACTTATCCGAGGAATAGCGGATGGGCTGCCAATGATCAAGGTTAACGGCGAGAACGGGAACGAGCCAAAATCTAATGAAGGTGGAGAAGCGGCCCCAACAAAAGATTTCAAGGACCTTTCCTGTGTAGAAATGATGGATGTTTTGACGAGGCAATTGGTCAAATGGCAAAAGGAGTTTGCATGATATCTCTAGAGCTTTAGTGGGAAAAGCAACTGGGTAACGGAGTTCAGGTCTTGGACTGGTCAGGAACTGGCGCTGAGGAACTGTGTGAATAACGTCTATACCCTTCTTCTCAATAGCTAATACTACATGAAGACCCATGTCTTCAATTGTATCATTCCGATTAGCTTCATCTCGAAAACAGTACCCCTTTTTCAAGCGAGAACCGAGTCGCTTATTTTCAAAATTCCCAACACTCCAATCATGTTCGTCTACTGACTGACAACTGAAGGAGACAAGTTGCGTGAAAATAACAAACATTTGCCACAAGTGGAAAATCAGTAAGTGCCTATACCCATGAGTGATTAGGTGGCCCTTCTAATAGGCGTATTCTAGCAATACTAGGATTTCTTACGAAGTGCCAGATAGAAGCATCACCTCATTCCTTCATGAAATGAAGGGTTTTCCAAGCCAAATATGTTTAAGTTTCTGCTAGAGGGCAAGAGTCCAATGTGTTGGGTCCTTGGCCGAACATTTTGACTAAGTTGGAAAGACTCCCGCCACGCCTACAATAGAGCTGTTGTACACAGGATTAGCGCCGCTGCTCCTTGGTATCCGTGATACGATTTAGTAAGATGGGAAGTAAGGGAACTTCTCACATATTCGTCGAGGTCGAGAGCTGCCATTGCTTGGTGTGGAATCTCTGCTGCTGCCCGAGAGAGCCGGAGTCCCCAACGCAAGTATTACTGTGTGTTCCAAGGATCAAGCCCGGGGTCATAGAAATCCAGGTAACAAGTGAACCTCCTTGACTATTTTCAAACTCTACAACAACACAGCGCGGGTTATCTTATTCCTCGAGAGACATATGTTCGACCTTTTAGATTTCTATAGAATCTAGTGACCCTAAGCTATAACCTGCTACAGAGCGCCGTGGAAATGCCCAACCCAATCATTGTCCTCATGATGCATGGCTGCTATACTCTTTGTTAAAAGCCCTTCCTATTACCATTCGCCTAATCTCGGACGTCCCAGCCCCTATTTCATACAACTTTGCATCCCTCAGCAACCTAGAAGCCGGCATCTCCTCCACGTATCCCATTCCACCAAGCAATTGTATACAGTCAAGAGTGCACTCCGTTGCTCTTTCTGCAGCATACAGAATAGCACCTGCACAGTCCTGAGTTCGAATTTGACCGATCTCATCAACTTTCCTCGCAGTATCGTAAGTATACGATCTGGCTGCTTGCAGTTTGGTGTACATATCGGCAAGCTTGCCCTGGACGAGTTGATTTTGAGCAATTGGGATTCCAAATTGCTTCCTCTGGTGAGTAAATGGCAGTGTGACATCCATCGCTGCTTGCATGATGCCGAGAGGGCCGGCACTGAGGACCAGTCGTTCAAGATCCAAGCCTTCCATCAAGACTTTGACACCACGATTGATCTCGCCCAGGACATTCTCCTTTGGCACAAACACACCATCAAACACTAGTTCTCCCGTGTTGCTTCCACGCATGCCCATTTTATCCAGCTTTCGCGCACAGCTGAACCCTTCAAAGTCTTTCTGCACCAGGAACGCAGTGATGCCCTTCGACGCCTTGTCAGGCTCGGTCTTAGTATATACCACGATTACATCCGCGTCAGGCCCATTCGTGATCCACATCTTCGTACCATTAAGGACATAGCCTCCGTCGACGGCCTTAGCCGTAGTCCTCATACTAACAACATCGCTCCCAGCTCCACTTTCCGACATTGCGAGTGCACCAATGCTGGTACCAGCGATCAGACCGGGCAAGAATTTTTGCTTCTGCTCTGGACTGCCATTCAATTGCAATTGGTTGACACACAATTGCGAATGTGCTGCATAACTGAGTCCGATCGAGCCTGAAGCTCGTGAGATTTCTTCCATTACCACACAGTGAGCTTGGTATCCCATTGCCAGTCCACCAACGTCTTCATCCGCAGTGATTCCCAGAAACCCCGCATCACCGAGCTTCTGCCACATGTCATTCGGGAAGGCATTGGATTTATCGGTATGAGATGCCACCTCTTCTGTTATCTCTCTCCTCGTAAACTCTTGTACTCGTTCTCGGAGCTCGTCGAGGTCGGAGGAAGAAGGCGACTCGAAGCCTTTCGGATGTTTCGAAGAAGCATGCCGAGTTTGAATGGATAATGGCAGAATCTGAGGCTTGATGTAAGAGCGTAACGCAGGTCGAGCTACCATTGACCGAAAACACCTTGCTGTCGACATGTTGTAGAGTTCTCTTCCGTACAAGTAGCGAAAGGTGACTACATGGTTGTTCTTAAGAAGAGCTCGGCTTTGTGAGAAGAAGAAGCCTTGCATGTCCAAGACCCCTGCCCTGCTTTAATCCCTTCCCCGCATGGAGCAAGGGTCAGCTCCGCATCCGCATATAGCCGAGACTATCCGAAAATCGACAATTGAACTTCTTCAAAGTACAGACAAGTAGTCAGACTTTCATGTAGAACCATCTCTGCGCTGCTGCTCCCGGCAGCAACTTCAATTACACACGATGTCTGCTCTACGAACCTCAAAAGAGCTCTTGAAACTCTCACGGCGTGCAGCAAAGTCTCATCCTCAAGCCCCCCTCCCCCGAGCTGCCCGTCGATACATAGCAGCTTATACACCCCCCCACCAAGCCAAAGCTATTTCTGTACTGCCCACAGTCGTCGATCCATCTTCCGAGGAATTCAAAGAAAATGCTAGGCAGATGGGAGAAGTTATGGCTCGGCTAGAGGAGTTAACAAAGAAGATTCACGAAGGGGGTCCTCCAAAGGCACGAGAAAAGCACATTGCGAGAAAGAAGATGCTTCCAAGAGACCGTATTACTGCATTGATCGATCCAGGAACAACGTTCCTAGAGCTTTCTGCCCTAGCTGGCCACGAACTCTATCCCGAGGCCGAGGTACCCGCTGGAGGAATAATCACTGGCGTTGGGGTCATTGAAGGGGTTACATGCATGATTGTTGCAAACGATAGCACTGTGAAGGGAGGGACATATTATCCTATTACAGTAAAGAAACATTTGAGAGCTCAAGCAATTGCTCAGGAGAACAATCTACCGTAAGCCCGACTCCGTACCTTCGTGTGCTGGGACTGATCACTGCCAGCTGTGTATACTTGGTAGATTCCGGAGGAGCAAATCTCCCGCATCAAGCAGATGTTTTCCCTGACCGAGAGCATTTTGGACGAATCTTCTTTAATCAAGCCCGCATGAGCTCCATGGGAATACCTCAAATAGCAGTTGTGATGGGACCTTGTACTGCTGGCGGTGCTTACGTTCCTGCTATGTCAGACGAGAGTATCATTGTTGATGGTCAGGGTCACATCTTCCTTGCAGGGCCACCCTTGGTGAAGGCGGCTACAGGCGAAGTCGTGAGTGCTGAAGATCTAGGAGGCGGTAAGATGCATTCATCAGTATCTGGTGTCACAGACTACCTGGCAGTCAATGATGCTCATGCGATCGTGCTGGCGAGAAGATCTATCAGCAATTTGAACTGGCCAAAGAAAGAGTTTCCACCTCGAACTACTTACGAGGAGCCTTTACACGACCCAGAGGAGTTGATTGGCATTGCAAGCACAAATCTAAGAAAGCCACTACCTATCCACGAGATCATCGCTCGAATTGTGGATGGCAGTGTTTTCTCCGAGTTCAAGCGTGACTATGGCAGCACTCTTGTTACTGGCTTCGCGCACATCTATGGCCACAAAGTTGGTATCATTGCCAATAACGGAATCCTGTTCAGTACTTCATCCCTGAAAGGAGCACATTTCATTGAGCTATGCTGCCAGAGAAAAATACCCCTGATCTTTTTACAAAATATCAGCGGATTCATGGTGGGCACAGATGCTGAAAGAGAGGGTATTGCAAAGAATGGTGCAAAGCTCGTGACAGCCGTGGCCTGCGCCAATGTACCCAAATTTACAGTCGTTGTCGGCGCAAGCAACGGTGCGGGGAACTACGGGATGTGCGGAAGAGCTTATAGCCCAAGATTCTTATGGATGTGGCCGAATGCCAAAATCGGTGTGATGGGATCAGAGCAGTTGACAGCAGTCATGGAGACAGTCGGAAAAGCCGTTGATCCCGAACTAAAGGCGAGAATCGAAAGAGAAATTGAAGCAGTGTTCTCTTCAGCTCGGCTTTGGGTAAGTCACTATTTGATATTGCTAGGTTCTTTGCTGATGAATATAGGACGATGGTGTTATTCCTCCGAGCCACACCCGACGAGTACTTGGACTAGGGTTAATGGCTGCATTGGGCGGAAAGAATGAACCGTCTGACACCAAATTTGGGGTCTTTAGAATGTAACGAAGACACACGTCGACAATAGATGAATGTATGTCTAAGTGGCTATGGACATCTCTCTTGTCCTCATGATCTAATTTAGTATGATCTGGTTTGTCGTAGTATTGATTTCTAGCATTGCTTCTTCGTTATTACGTTGCTTATTGCTGGAATAATAATCTCAACCTCCGACCAGACAGGATTCAGAAAAGCATGTTCCTCAGAAGGATGATGGGAACAATGTCCGCAATACGATTTCGAATTCCATATTCAGATAAGTTCTCAGATTACCCCGCACCTCGTTCTAGATGCACCGATGAGCCCCCACATGCTCATCCTTTCCACCTCAGACATTGTCCCTTGCTTTTGTCTGCAGAGGCTGCACATGACCAAATTCCAACAAGAGAAACCTTCCACGTGTCTCAGCCTCCGAGTCATGGGGTGCATGAAGATCCCGAAGCCTCTCCACGGTATTACCGAATGAAAGACAACCTTCCTCCGAGAGTCAACATTTTGTTTTGTTTTTCGTTATAGTCGGACCCTTGCGTTGTAATCTCCCGCGTGTTGATTGTCCGTACTCCACTTCGACTCCCAATGAGCGAGAGTATTCGAGATCAAGAGAATTATCCCAAGCTGACATCCCTCCAAGTTGCTACCCAACCAGAAATAAAGCACACAATGTCCGCTGCGATCGTACAAGGCCAGCCAATTCTGAAGAACCATGCCCCTGGATTGGCAAGTTAATTGGTTGTTCACAAGCACATGGCAAAGATGGTTTTGCCATATTTTGGACTTGAAGAAGAAGATTGACAATACTCACAATCACTAGCCCTCATCCTCACGAAAAGGAACATCCCAAAGAAGAACCCATAAACGATCACCAACCCAAGAATCACATAGTCAAAATGTTTCCTCTGAAACCTATTTCTCGTCAGCAATCACTTCCTCCCTCCACTCAACAATCCAAGGAACTCACACTTTGCCATAAAACACCCTCTCCCCTCTCATAGTATCCAACTTCCACAACGCCCACCCCACACCCCCCAAATTCAACACACTAATCACAATCCCCATAAACAACCAAAAGCTGATCCCATAACTCAAGATACTGATACCATTGATCGGCAAATGCAGCACTAGCGCCAGCATGCAAGCAACACGTCTAAACAACGCTGGTTTATCCGATGTATCCCAATTCGTGATGTAGTCCTGGAACTCGGAATCTTGCCAGCGCGGGGGGGCTTTCGGGAGGAGACTAGCAGAGGTAGAGGTTGAGGTGGGGAGGATGTCGGGTTCGATGCGGCTCCCGGATTCGCGGAGGGAGAGGAAGAAGAATACCATTGTTTCTTGCCGTTTCTCTCGTGCAGCTAGTTTCTTGTAAAGGTAGGAATAGACTGGGAGGACGTGGAAACTTAGATCGTTAAGAAGTAGAGGTTCCAAGAACGAAGGATGGAGGCGCAGACTTTCATATTCTCAATTTAGAATTCTGCCTGGTGCGGCACAGTCTGTTGGTACTCATGAAACGGTTAATACAACCAACATCGTGAACCCCCCAATTGAAATCACAATTGATGTTTGAACTTTCCAACGTCACTGACTTGGCATTTATATTTGCATCATATCCTTTCCAACAGGCTCAGACTTCTCAAGACAGCTTACTCGAATGTTCGCATAACTCATTGAAAAACTTATTGCCAAGACAACTCGAGGTTGACTTCATAGGAAATTGGCTCGTATGATGAGAAGCAATGTATTCTTTCCCACCCCTGGGCCTGCTGCGCCCCCACAGCCGCCAGAGCGGGGAACAGGAACATCAAAGGCTCGATGCAGGGATGGACCAGGGGGAACGGATCTTGGGATCACAGAATCTCTGCTCTAAGTACATTGGCCCTAGCCTTCTCGTGTTTAATCACAGTGACAGATATATGGTGTATTTGTTGTTCTACATCAAAGTAGGTAGGTGAACTGTATTTGAATTATGCTATTATCTCATCATATACTGCGAAGCAAAGTACGTTCAATATACATACATGCCATTTCTTAGATTCCCTGAAGAATTCTGGTGTCCAGAGCATTTCAACGCCATAGCCATGCAAATGGTCCATGCCCGCCTCTTCCCAACAGCAAACTTCAAACAACTATTCATGAAGCCCAGACCCGAGCCCTTATGATACAACTAGCAGTCGTGAATGTTTAAAAAATCGCTCAGATGCTTTTCCGCCCTAACACCATCCCGTACTATGCCCTTCGATATAAGACACAATTAGATAATAATTCGCTGTTTCACTTCTTCTTTCCTTGACTTTGCTCCTTATCTGGCTTCTTTCCACCACCTCGCTCTCGGTCTTTCTCCAATAGTAGAGTCAGTTGACTCTTGCTTCGACTCAATGGTCCGCTGGTGTCCGGGCTCGATGGTAATTGTACTGGTTGTACTGGCCGTTTCGCAAACATTGAATTTCGTTGTACCTCGTCCGGATCTCGTCCCTTGCCTTTACCTGCTGTTCTAGACACATTGCTATCTAAAGACCGGCCTTGCTGATGGCCAACACTGCCTAGGTTGACGTGTCCACTGGCATCCGTAAGTGTAGGCGCTGCACTAGTAGCACCTTTCGCATCGTGTTGTAAAAGACCCATGGCGCTTGGTCCTTCGGTACCATGCGATGCACTCGGCCTTGACCTAAGTGAGTTATGTACTATGCGTAGTCCTTCGTGGGCAGATTCTGAAAGAGAAGGCGTTTGAGTAGCTTGAGTAGTTTGTGACTGTTTTCGAACCCGTGCATTCGCCTGCTCCAGAAGCATTCTTTGGAGTTCAAGTTCTTCGAGCTCTTCAGCAGACAACTCATCAACATGTTCTTGGAGATTTTCGATCCGTTGAAGCTGTTTCGATGGACCAGGGTCGCCTGCCAGATCTGTCTCGGTATGTACTTCTGTACCTTTGCCTCGCTGTGGTGCGCGTTTGATGTCTGTACTTCGTGAAGTCTGCTTTTTAGTTGACTGAGTACTTCCACCAGACCGTTGCAGAGACGAGGAGAAGTTTTCTTGGAATTTAGACTGTGCTTGACCGCGAGCCTGCTGCGTAAATGTAGGAGGGGTACGTTCAGAAGAAGACTGAATTGCTGAGGATGACTGTCCAGATTCTGATGCTCTACCAGCACTAGCAGCAGCGATGTCTGCGGATGATTGCGAGGTTTGGGAACTCTGACGTCTCACTATCACAGGCCGTTTCTTCTTCGTCGATGCTAGAAAAGTTTTCTTAGTCTGAACAGCAGCAGATTTCTTATCAGTCTTGGGCTCTTGCGATTCTTGTGAGGGTGACGGAGGTTGGACAGTGACATGCGTATTAGGACTGACTGATGAAGCTCGATCGGCTTCGTCTTGTGACTCGTGGGGTGAGATAAAACGTGCGGTTGGGCGTGGGCCTGTACTCGATGGGCCTCTGGTTTTCTTCAAGATGGGGTGCGGCATAGATCCTGGTGCTCGTGATGCCACAGACGATGAAGTTGTACTTGGTCGACTGTGAGCTGGGTATCGAATATTGCTGGTACTCGATGCTGCTGGCCCTTGGCGGCTGTTCGTGGTCTAAATTCCCAGTTTCAGTACGACATGGTCTGAAGAAGCAAATGGACGGTGCATACCAAAGGCGGGCTACCTTCGTGCCGATTTGGGGGTCCTCTCAGTGGTACAAAGGTTTGGCCGTGGGAGATCTGGGCAAAGAGGCGTGCAACAGTTGCCCCTTTCAGACTTTTCTTAGGACTGCCCCATATGCGCCACCACAAGTTCTCTAGACGCTCTGCTGTCGGATCGAGGAGTCTTCGCTGAGTTGTGGTGTATACTGTTCAGTGTCAGATCCACTCTCGTGGTCCTGGAAGAGGATTGCGAAGCTACCTTTCCAGACTTTAGCAATGTCTGCTTCGTCCAAAGGTTCAGCATCTATCCTCTCGATGTCACCCTGCACGTGTGGCGAGTTGACGACAATTCCCTTGGGGAGAATCAACGCCATCTTGAAAGGTGGGCTGAGGATCCAAGGAGAATGGAGGTTGACAGCAGCTCTTTCAAGGCAGGCAAGCCTACCTGGAAAGGCCCTGCGTCAAAGGGTTTCGAGAGTTAAGGCAGCTGCATCCAGAGAATGGGCTCTGAGGTTCCAGGAAAAGAAGGTGCGATGAAGCAGAAGTTTGTTTCTGCACGAGATGCTTCGAGGACCAAGTACCAGGAAAAGAAGATTGCATCAATCCAAGGTACAACTTTTTAAGACTGATAGTAAGCTCCTGGTAAACATCCGGAACAACGTATAAAGTAGGGCGGTATCGGGAAGGCACAATAGAGAAGCTCGACAGCGGATTATATGGACAGCACTCGAGCTCTCGGGACTTGGGAGGACAATCGGTAGACAGACGAATGGGTGCGGACTCGAAACTCGGGCAGGGAATTAATCGTAATTAGAGGTCGTACAGAGTGCCGTGGAACATTGAAGAATACGCTGGTATTAAGTATTGCTTGGTCGGGAGGTGTAATTGTCTGGGGCGGAGGATCATTAGTGAGTGGTTGGAGGTCAGAAGTACCAAATGGCAATGGCAGCAACAGCAAGGATGACGATATTGGGACTTGGTGGACGGGGTGACTAAGACGCGGGCGTGTATTTCTGGGTAGGCAAGCAATGCAAACAAGCTCAGAGGCTTACTTTTTTAGAGTAGGGACAGACAGACAGGAGCTGAACAGCGTAGGACTGATCAGTGGTAAGTGAGTGGGCGGTGGTGAGAGGCAAGAGCAGTGAGTGGTGTGGTAGTGTTGAACAACTCCCAGGGCTCAAACGAGAAGAAGACTTGATTGAGCCTTGAGACTGAAGACTTGAGAGGTTCCTAAGTAGGAGGAGGTACGTGGTCGACGGTAAATGGGAAATGGTATGTATGCGATCAGTGTTCGTCGTCTTAGAGTGGTGAGCGAGTGAGTGAGTGAGTGAGTGAAAGGGGTGAGTGTGAGGTCAGAGGCGACGAAGGCGTGTGAAGGCGGGAGTGAATAATGGAATACTGAACGAGAGCGCGAGGAGAGAGATGCGGTGACAAAAAGATGCAGTTCCAGGTACGAAAGCAGCTGGGCCACAGGACCATGCACCCACTACCCAGCGGGGCAGGGGCAGGGGCGGCGACGGGTCCAGAGCCGTTGGAGGCAGAGGCAGAGGCAGAGGCAGAGGCAGGGGAGGCGATGGATGGGGGGGGAATTGGATCCGTGGATATCGAGGGATTCTTCTTCCAGGGGGAGCGGAGGGTCAGTCACCCTTGCCTGGCCTGGATACCTAGTACTCTTAGAATATCTATAGGGTAGGGTAGGGTAGGGTAGGTCGTGCTCGGCCCAATATTCTTTTGCACCGCGGGCCGGCTTTGGCCTGGTTGTGGTCCTGGTCTTGGCCCTCGGTGGATGATGATGGATGTGGATGTGGATGTGGATGTGGATGTGGATGTGGATGTGGATGAGAGTGAGAACGAAAGGAGGCAGGTACTTCGTAGATTTCTAGTATCAGTGAGGAGAGGCAAGAAGAAGAAAAGAAAAGAAAAGAAAAGAAAAGAAAAGAAGAAGAAGAAGACGAACTTGGTGTCGCCGTTGACTGCGGGATGGGATGGGATGGGATGTGGAGGGGTTGGTGGCTGTTTGGTGTTTAATTTTCAATAACCCGAATCTTTATTTTCTCTATGGTATGGAGTACTGTACAGTACCTAACCTCAACTTACTTCCACTCCGCCTCCAGAAAAAAATATACTGTATACTGTATGTCATCATGACTCTACATCGACAATAGCAAGCAACACACAAGACACGACACGACACGAACAGCCCCGACCAGAACCATGACCGTGGACGCCCAAATTAAATACTGTACACCACTTACTTACCACCAGCTGCGACACGCGAGATCCAACTTACGATCTGGACAAGAAAGACGAGAACTGACGGATGCTGCTGCAGGCGATCGTGAAGTCTCGTCTGGCTGTCTGACTGCTGCTGGCTGCATCCAGGGTCTTCTGCTCCGGCTTGTGCTCTCCTGCTTGCACGCTGAACGGTATGGGACTCGAGTCTACCACCGTATACCGCCGTCGGTACCTCCGCGTGGGAAGGCTGATGATCCTGGTGGCTTGGGCGGCTGCTCTCTTCTCGTCTCGTCTCGTCTCGTCTCGTCTCCTCTCCTCCTCCCTCGCTCTTGTCGCCTCGTGGTCAGAGTCAGAGTCAGAGTGTGGATTACTTCTTCTTGCTATGTAAGGATAATAATAAGCTGCAGAAGGAAACACGATCCTGGAAGATCCCAGGGAGAGACACTTTTGGTACGTCAGTAACTGGCACGATGGCACCACACTTGGACCATGTTTGGTTGTTCCGTTGATCCATTTATTTATTTATTCATTCATTCAATTATTCATTGCGTGCTTGCTTGTTGGCCAGCATCAAGTGAAGAGAGAGAGTCTTGTCTTGCTTGTCGCTTGCCTCGAGTGACTCTCCAACGCATATCAGACAACGTTATGAATTATTGAGATACGTCAAATCCGGCTTGCAGCATGCATCTTTTGCCGCCGACCAACCTCGCCTCTGATATGTCGTCCATTCTCCCCCATCTCCAAAGACTGCTGTCAACAATTCATCCTCGACGAGTCGCTCCTCCTTTCCACGCTCACCGCTCGGTTCTTACTCACCGTGACACTGAATCGTACGTACTGTATTGACCCTCGAGCCAACTCATCCAGCTCGGCAGGGACATCCGGCTCCTGGGCCAGCGGACTAGACAGAAATCCGCCAGCTCTCCAGCTGGAAAGTGCCCCAGCTACCGTCTTGCCCAGCATGAGCATGAGCATGAGCAGTATCTGTTTGATCACAAGCCAGACGGTCTGGTCTGTCCCTCCAACGCAGCAGCAATCCTCCCGTTTCCGGTCCTGACTTGCAACAAATTGGCATCCGTTCCAGGTTCAAGGGTGGGGTCGGGAAGAAGGAGGAGAGTTACAGCAGAGTACTGTACAATTTGCGTGATCACATCGGAATGTCTTCCGAGCCTGAAGGAGACTTCTCTGATCTGGCTGCTGACCTCTTCCTTCGCCGTCTGCACCACGTTCTCGGCGGTCGTGTGACGCTCTGGGATCGTTGTTGAGCTGGAATGGTGGTTGTACAGTATATAGCCGGCCGCTGAGAGCTCTCGCGGCATCGTGGCACTGTCCCTTTGCGAATCCGATGCTGGCAAAGAGACTCACCGCATTCCAGAAGCAGGAGCACATTGAAGTCAATCAGTCAGTCAACTCGCCCGCTCTCGCTTCGAGCTCTCTCTCGCTCTCTCTGTCTCTCTCTCTCAATCGCAAAGCACCACCACCACCACCACCACCACCACATAGCCCCGCGTCTCTAAGCGGTCCTCTATCGTGAACGGGGCAAGTGTGAATTCCTATTACATACCAGAATCTCAACCCCCCTTCAAAAAGTATCTGCCTATCTCGCCGTCGCCAGGATCAGCCGCATCCTGACCGGCTTCCTCTGAAGACCGACCATCATCTGACCGTCGCCGATGCTGGCCGCCGTCGCCATGCCATGCCCACTGCCCATGCCACTGCCATGTGCAAGTGAACTGTGCCCAATGGTCCACAATCCTTCTAGAACGTTGGCCTTCCAGCGTATGCAAACGCTTGACCCCCACTGACCCAGAAGCAGTTCCGCACCCCACGAGCCCCCCTGCAACTGCAAGGAACGGCACGGCACCACCCTGGCGAGGCTTTTGCTTCTTGGACGTCGGAGAAAAAATGTTATCTATCATTTTTGCATGGCGATCATGGATGCTGGGTGCGTGTGTCTCACTCTCCCCCGACCGAGAAAGGGTAGCCCGCAGGAAGGGAATAAGAAACTCCTCACCGACTGCCACTTTCAGCCCTCCATCCTCCTGCCTCGGCTTGGAGCTTCGATACTTCCGAGGAAATGCGATATTGGGGGTTACATCCAGGGAATAGAAGTTGGGCACGAACACGAACAAACGCACCACTATCTCATCCTTGGGACGAATGGTGATTGATCCCAGACAGCGAGAGATCACAAGTTCAGCGCCTCCGCATGTGCCGTCCCGGCATTCGGGTTGGAGGCGCCTCCTCGCGTAACGAAAACCCCCATTCAACGCTGTATTGTGACACTCGGTGATACTTTGTTGCGCTGTCCAGAACCCCAATATTTCGACGACCTCCGAAAATCAAAGATGTAATTGAGTGCTATAAGAGTGCAAAACTTATTCAAGGCTAGATATAATACCGGCTTTTCATTTGGCATATATATTATGATTATACATACATGAATCAACACAGAATAATTCCTTATATCCCACACTGATAGATAGCCAGTTAGAAACAGTGCCCAAATCACATCAATGCCATTCTATCACTAATACTCGATCCCAAATTCACGATCGATCACTTCAGAGAGTTATCGGAGATGCACAAAGACAGTATAGGATTGCGTAAATCCCAAAAAACGACAACAATCAGACTATCACAACTGCGAAAAGAATTGATACCACGGTCAAGTTGCTGGTAAACTTCAACTTTAAGATCCACGGATTAGAGCAAGTAAATGTGATTTTCCCTACCTTTAATCTTTCACAGCACCGTTTTGGTATCTACCATGCAACGCACTTGGTTGAACTTTGGCCCATCCATCACACGTACAAGAGGCCAAGCTCCCCATCCTCTAACAGATCGCTCCAAACGCTATACATTCTGAACAATAATGAAGTCTATATGGTCTTCCAAACACAACAGCAACAAACACTTTTTCGTGAGATGTTTACGTGAGGGTGTATCCGCCATCGACACGAAGGTCGGCACCTAAGTATGTTAGTCATATAGTATTTGGACAATGAACTCCAGGGACTTACCTGTGACATAGCTCGAAGCATCCGATGAGAGGAAGGTCACAGCACCCATGAGATCCTCCGGATCACCCATCTTACCCTGAGGAATAAGTGATGTCCACTGCTTCTTGAGATCTGGGTTGTCGTCGAGGATTTTCTTAGTCCTATTTCTTATTAGCATGTTTCATTTGATCATGAAGTATAATACTCACAAAGCTGTAAGCATGTATCCTGGAGAAATGCAATTGACTCGAATGCCTGCATGCGCCCACTCAACCGCCAAACTGGAAGCCAGATGTCGCACCGCTGCCTTGGCAGCATTGTATGGTGCCTGCGGTTGCGGAACGTTGACAATAGCTCCTGACATGCTACCAATGAAAACCATAGCTCCCGGGGCCTTTCGCTCCATGAGATGCTTTGCTACTGCAATTGCAAACAGGTATGTGCCGTCAACATTAACGCCCCAAAGCTTTCGTACTCGGTCAATAGGATAGTTGATTGCGTCGAAGTTCTCTGTGAACCCAGCGGAAGTGACTAAATTGTCAATCTTTCCATGTTGCTCGATGACTTCGGCGATTGCGGCTTCGACAGATTCTTGTGATGAAACGTCAGCATAATGTGCGGTAACTTTTGGTATCCTATTCTATGTTAGCCGTGAAAATGCCAATCAATGGAGTAGTCATACTTGTCTGATCCCGGATTCTCCTTGACGAATGCTTTCATAAGCTCCTCCGCCTGCTTCTCAGCCTCCTCCTCTGTTGATATTCAGCAGAAGCCCCACTACGATTCATAGAACCTACTGTTCAAATCAACAATAGCAACATCTGCACCGCTAATGACCATCGCCTGGGACATGACCAGACCCAAACCTCTTGCACCACCAGTCACAACTCCCACTCTACCTTCGAGCGAGAATGAAGCGAGGGTACGTCTAAAATGCATGCCTCCTCGGCCTTGAACGGGTGCACTGGATGGTAAGTCTCCTTCTTCCGGGTACTCCACCTGGATAGATTCATCTGTTCGTGCAAAAGACCCCTCATGCCCCTCCTGCTTTTCCTCATCCCGACGGAGAGCCGTCGTACTGTGAATAGAACGCGCAGAAGCTATCACAGGAGCTGCATGGGAGGCAATTGGTCTCGAGGAAGCAGTCCCTGCTCGAATTGCTTGCCGCAGTAATTGAGTGCGAAACATCGTGGCAATTGCGAGGGATCTGATGAAAACAGTTATGAACGGACTCAATGATGGGATGCTAGTAATTGTCTTTCAAATCGTCTCTTGAGATAATAGAGACAGACAGAATTCGTTGTGAAGGAAACAGAGGAAAACGGAAAAGAAAACAGAAACTTTCGTGTTCTCAGGGCCGAAAGCTCCTAGTCTCAGGAGCTGTGAGCTCTCTTGCCGTAGCACTCGATCGTGACCAGATGCGGCATGACGTTGGGGCAGTGACGATCCTTGTCATTTAAAGGGGGACGCAACAACTTCAATCCAATTGAATTCCAAGTGACATTTGTGAATCGAGGATGTCAAATCCGCAGATCTTCGAAACTCAACAATCTGATATAAACTAACATGGTCATTTGAACTATTACTCGGATACAGCAAGGTAATCAAGTGTCTTTGTCTGCGCATCGCACATCAACATTCTTGGTTGTTGACGAGCTCCTTCGACAGGAGAGCTCCCTACCAGTGGTTTATCTTTTTTTATGTGCAAGAGACTTTCTGCTCCATGGAACACTGTAGACCAACCATGTAGAGATAGACAATGTGCCACCAAGATCCAAAGACTTCTTCAGCCTATTCATCTCATCTCCTTATGCCTTTTGGTCCAAACTTTTCCCCTCTTGCAACGCTTTGCTCACTGCTATCCAAGCTGAATCGCCGACAACCGACTTCAGCACGTTAGGTCTTCGACACTCTCCGTACTCAGTGAATCACGCCCCACTCCAGAAATAGCCTATATCACGTGTCTGTGGAATCTCCCCATTCCAGTTCCTTTGACGTCGTCGCCACCACCGAACCTACAACGAAGCAGGTCTTCACAAAGACATCAACATCATCGAAATCAATACAAAACACACTCTATCGATCGGCACCTGTGCCATTAATCAACAACCATGCGTTTCACACAAGCTGGAGCCGTTGCGGCCCTCTTTGGGCTATCGCAATCGTTCCTCATTCCTCCCGAGATAACCTCATCAGACGCCGACATCATCAAGACCCTACCATTCGAAGATGCCGTTATTATCGATACCAGGGTGATGGAAATCAATTGTCCTGGATGTCCTGCCATTCCGGAACTCCAAGGCAAGATGCACATGAAGCAGCCTCCCAGCATGCTCAAACTGAACTTCAGCCTATCTCACGAAGATCACGACCAGCTCTTGTTGAATGGCCTTCCACTCTACCCTATCGACCCAAGATCTGGGGTCTTTATGGAACCTCTCACAGCACCTTTGATGGCTTTGACGCGAGAAAAGACCTGGGAACAGACTTCAACACCGAAATTGGGATATGCGCTGAGCGTTCATCACCCAGTCGCCTATTCGACTCAAGACCAACTCGACCTTGTTTCCATTCATCTCGAAATTGTGGAAGTTGGAGACAAGTTCGTGAGCGGTCTTCCGGGCGTGGAGATCAAACTACTCGAGACACCCAGCGGAAAGTTGATGATTGGCGATGCTCAAATGACCCAACCCAAGAGCGAAGTCTCCAAGCCTACCGACAATGGCCAAGAATGCACAACCATCCTTTGCAAGTGGAGGGCAATTATCGCTGATAGACTCTCGAAATTGAAGGGCTGTGGATCCAAGGCCCGTCCCGACGGCCCACACGCTTTCGCTGGTCACACTGGCCACAAGAAGAAGCCCCATCACGGCCACCACGGCCGTCCCGGCCCCAACCGTCCATTCCGTCATCACCACCGACATGGAAGCTTTGCCCGCTTCTTGAAGGGCATCGTTCTACATGTGTTCATTCCTGTCCTCATCGGCATCATGGTTGGAATCACCGCTAGTCTTGTTGGAATGGTCGCAGGTCATATTGTCGTCTTTGTCTGGCGTACCATGTTCCGTCGTGGACAGAGACAGCAATACATTGAGGTAAAGCAACAGGAACCCAGTGAGGATGAAGAAGTCAAGAGTTTCCTTGCTGCTCAGGGCCCTCCACCAGAGTATCAGGAAGCTGTGGTTGAGCAGAAGACCGAGGAGTAGATGGGGTACAGGTTGAAAATTAAATCGGCAGTCGGGGTTATTATGGAAGGAAGGGACAAGCGAATTGGTTTACGGAGTTACGATGGCAGGACTGACGATTTGGTTTGTGGCAATCAGACTGTTTCCTTTGTCCTTTGTTTTCCTGTACGAGTACTTAAACAGTCAAATTTGATTTGAAAATGGGTCATGCTTCTGACATTGTGCTTCTTTCCTATGTGCTACCTTACCAGATCATGCTTGCTCTTTTGCAAGTAATTGTATGAAAGAGCTTCGACCCCAAGTTTTTTTTTGCTAGACAAGTGCGATTTTGGTCTGTAGCTTGAGAATTCGACAAATATATTTCATCTAACGAGGCACTAATAAAAGCTTTATCTCTTGATAGCTACTCGTGAATCAACCATTAAGGTGACCGACCGCGAGTCTGGGTTGAAGAGGTATACATACATAGAGGTCCATAGTCCGGAGTTGTGTGTTGCCATCGTTTCTACGTTTGTAAATTGCAGCGGCAGTGACAATTTCACTACAAAGCACAACTTAGCTTTAGCCTACAGCCGTGAATGCCAATGTCCATGCTTTGTGAGTCTTGTGATCTCCTGTATTATCGTGTTTTGTAGGTGATTATAATTCGGCATCATCAACAGCTCAGTAACATCAGATTGTGATTCAGCAGTTCAATTCTATAATCCCAAAGTGAAAATAAGCATTTGTATATGAAAAGTCTCCACTATCAGAGCAAAAATCGGGAACAAGAGAAAATGCCTGATGTCAAGTTCTAGAGAAAAGTGCATCTCATCAAGGCAGAAGTGGAAAGAGGTACAGTATCGACCGTGTCTATTCATTTTGGTCTACATGGTTATCATAGAAGGGCTCAGCTCTAAAACCACTATAGAGCACACAATTTAATACCAAGAAAGCATAAAGTCAAGGGCACCAATGCTACCACTTACATGTCCATTTCTAAGTAAATGCTATTTTTACACCAAGCCGCTGGGTATCATGCAGCATCATCATTCTCTAAACCACTGGCAAATTTCAATGTAACTTGGTCCCAAACTCCAGGCCATGGATTCAAGACACGCTCAATCTTCTAAGCAACTATATCAAATACAACATCGCCGAATGTAACAGTCGTGCTATGAAGCGCCAGGTCTAGGACTGCTCGTTGCGCTACCGCCGCCCCTCTTCATAAGCCCAGCAAAGAAGGATGCTAGAGCCTCGTTCTGGTTCTTCCCGTCGGCAGAGCTTCCCATAGGTGTTTCTGGCTCTGGTGTTTGGAAGCTTTGACGGTCCTAATTTTCGTTGTCAGAGTGTGATAGAGCACCTTATAGAGAGTTGACTAACCCTTAACCTCTGCAACATGTCATCGGCATCAACCTGGATGCCTCCCATGTTGAACTGTACAGGACCAATGTGTTCACTGACACGCCCTTCACCTGTGGGGCTTCTATCTCCGTCATCGACTCTGGACTGTGATAATTGTCGTCCTCGGACTACACGGCTACTATCCATACCATTGGAGTCGGCTCCTGTTCTGATCTTGTCAAGCACCTCTATCTGAGTAGCAAGAAAATTTTGCGTATCAAGACTGTCGACCTCCAGCTTGTAGCCATTGGATTCAGCCGAGGTCGCTTGTAAAGCGTCGAGGCTTGGATCTCGAATAGTCTCTTCGAATGCTTCGACAGCTCCTCCGCTAACCTGGGGTGCATGCTCATTAGTTGGCGTTTGACTCTCAGTTCCGTTGGTATGCGAATCAGGTGCAAAGTCATTGGACTCCTCGATATCAAGCGACCAGCCTCCATTGATTGCTTCGACATCAAATCCATCCCGAAGCACTCTGATTTTACCCCAAGAATCCCAGTTCGGTGGTACGAGGACCTTGTCGCGGTCAATGACATTGTGCTTAAGAGGTTGCCGTTTTAATAGGGAGTGTATGCCCAGTGATGAATGAATCAGACTCTGCAAGGGACTGGTAACCGAAGGAATTGTGTATATCAGGGATGAGCCGTCTGGGATTGATTAGCAGCTGGTTGGGAGGGAAGAGCAATAAGAAATACGTTTTAGTAAGACAGTCCGTAGAAATTGCAAGACAACGTCAAATTCTTCTTCTTTCCACGAACTTTCTCTCTCTAGCATATCGATCCGGTCCGACTAGATACTGTGAGTCAGTTGCAATAGACAACTTAAATTGAAGGTTCGGCTTACATTCTGACAGACGACACACAATGGTAAACCAAGAGCTTCCTCCCACTCGCCTGGGCCTAGTGGCAAGCTCACATCACTGTCCGCAGTGCTGCTGATGCCTGCTCCATCTAAACTGTTCCCACCTCGGCCCCTGTCCCGCCAACTGATCATGACTTCTTCCATCTTCTCCTTGCAATCCCCATCTAGTGAGACTAGAAGGGTTCTGAGAAGCCTGATCCAATCTCGTAATTGTCTAAGCCAGAACCATGGTTGTGACCAATCCAAGAGCACCACGATCAAGGTATTCGGTATACTCTCCGGTGTAAGAAGTGGTTGGAGCAGGGGTGTAAATGAAGGAGATGGGTCCGAAAGGAGGTATATAGAGAGGCGAGCTAGAATATCTGCATTTGGTGAGCGATATTCGTCAGAAAGGTAGAACCAGGCATACCTTCGTGGTCTGCGTCTAGAACATCATGATATGTGTAACCCAGGGCAAAGCTGTTTGCAATAGGGGGCTGTTTGCTGTTCTGCCGATCTCCTGCCCTTCTTGAATCATCCGTAGAAAGTGCTTCTAG
Source organism: Mollisia scopiformis (assembly GCF_001500285.1). Lineage (NCBI taxonomy): Eukaryota > Fungi > Ascomycota > Leotiomycetes > Helotiales > Mollisiaceae > Mollisia > Mollisia scopiformis. Next base: position 877,793 of record NW_017263608.1, read on the forward strand.
AAACTCTCTTTGCGATTCGGGAGTCCCTCCTGAAAGACGTTAGCCAAATACAAGTTGACTACTGCCAATCCAATCTTACCTAGGACGAGGATATTCTTTTCTGGCAGATGTTTTCCAGTGGCCACGCTGTCAAGCATAGAAGACCACATGTCTTTCTTAGCATCTGCGCTTTTTGGTCTGTCATGATCGCTCGACGTCGATACCTGAGTATATGTGGAGGTTCTGTTGGTGGCTGCCATTTTGGCATTGAATCTTGTCTCAGGAGGTGTTGATACAAGAGGCTTGTTGGATCCAAGCTTTCATCTGTTCTACCGTAGGTGTGGCATTCGTTCTTGAGATTGCAATATCAGACGCATTTGCAATAGTTTTAGAATAGCGTCGTATTTGGAAGTCCCAATTTCTTTGGGACTTTGATGTCCAGAAACGCGTTTGGACGAGAGGCCGGCACTTCTTGCCGATCATTTTCTAAACTTCTTCAGCCTTGCGAACCTCACGTCAAAGCAGAACTTCCCCCTCCACAATCACAACAAAAAGCAACATGAACAACATACGGCAAATTCAGGAGCTGAATAAAAAGGAGCTTGAGAACGGAGTGTATGTATACTTTGTATCTATTACGTATCTGGTCTAACACTCTACAGGACCCCAGAAGCATCTTGGCACGCAGACTATCGCGATACAGCCTATGTCTACATTGGAGGACTTCCATTTGAGTTGTCCGAGGGCGATATAGTCACAATCTTTTCACAATATGGCGAGCCCACTTATATCAATTTGGTGCGCGACAAAGAGACGGGCAAGTCTCGAGGATTTGCATTTCTTAAATACGAAGATCAACGGAGCACAGATCTTGCAGTCGACAATCTGGGGGGAACAGTCGTGATGGGCCGAACGCTAAGGGTTGATCATACGAGATACAAGAAAAAGGACGACGAAGCAGAAACGGGTATTGATCTTACACGAGATTTGGAGGAGATTGAAGAAACTGGTGAAGGCAGGCGCAAAAGAAGACGAACCAACGAGTCCGAGAGCGAGGAGGAACGACCTATGATCCAGGAAGAGCACGAGCTGACGAAGCTCATCCAAGAGCACGAAGATGAAGATCCTATGAAAGCTTACCTGATTCAAGAGAAGAAAGAGGAAGTTGCCTTGGCATTAGCCAAAGTGAAAGGCAAGAAGTCAGAAAAGGCGCACAAACATAGACATCGGCATAATAGATCGACGAGAGAAGAGGGCGGACGCGAAGATGAAGATGCTCGTCGCTCTAGTGGCAGGGAAGATCGTCATCGCCGGAGATCTGGGTCTCGAGAGCATCCTTCAGTGAAATATTTGGAAACAAGACCTAGGTATAGAAGACGGTCCGAGTCAGGAGGCCGTCACGGAGATGAGCACAGGAGTCGACGCCGAGAATCTCCCAGAAGGACAGAGCGGGAACATGATAGGACAAGAGACCGGCGGAGGTAGTGATTCTCTTGACCTTACCCAGCATGGGTTGTATAGATCAGAAATGGATTCATAGAATGCTCTTCAGCAGCTGCTATGCAGTCCCCCATGGACATCTAAATGCTCAAAAGCCACGCCAAAAACAGTCTCCCAGAAATCAAATATGCCCATATCCTTCAATACTCTACCGTGTGATCCAAACCCCGTACGCCGCGCTAAATGAGACTGATATGTGCAAGAAGCATCAATTTGCACCGAGATACCTCTTCCATCCATCTCGGACACAATACCGTTTGCCATCCTCACCCTCAGCGATGACAAACTTCTCCCATCTGCCATCTCTACCGGCTCCAACCACGACGATGCTATGGTCACTAGTCCAACCGATGATACCTTTTGGTGGTCGGAAAGCCGCTTCGCTATTCAAAGGCGTTGTGCTTCCATATAAGAGCTCATCTCCGATTTCAAAGTGAGCAGACGCAAAGGAGTAAACATCCGAGAAGACTCGAGGTAGTAAAGGAATTCGTCCTAGTATTCCCCATTTCTGGCTAGTGTCACTGTCACTCAGAACAGGGCTTCCTCCTCCGTTGCCCATTGTCGTGAGTCTTCGATTCGCATTGGTTGTCTCATTTCGTACAGGTTTGGATGGATGAGGGACATCAAATATATGAAGAGTAGATTTATCCGAAGTGACAGCTAGGAGCTGCCCGGATGGTGAAATAGCCAAAGCAAAGATGGTAGCGTGGTCGACACCACGTCTCAACTCTGCTATACGAGCGCAATTGCTGGTGGCAAAAACACGGATTAAGGTGCCCTGATCGAGGTTAGTGAGGGAAGCTTGAAAGTATTTGAGGAATGGGTACAGTTTCGCTCGCAGTAGCCAAGACCTCGCCATCTTGACTGATGTCAATAGCTCGTAGAGATGAACCATGAGCAGGTATGATGCTAACATTCCCTGATGACAATTCAACTAATTGAACTTGTCCGGGTGTTCTTCCAGGGAAGGCTAACGTCTTCGAGGTCAGACAACAAAGACCAAGAGGATTGTCAGCAGTCTCAAAGGCGGCCCAAAGGTCTGGCGGGCTCTGGAATTTGTAGACCCGGACACTGTTCTGAAGCGCAACCACTATATGGCTTCTCGAAAGTCGAACTCCTCGGACCGCAGTAAGGACGGGTAGTTGTATAGCAACTTTCTGCTTTGCATCGTCCCAAATAATGACCTGTAGCAGCATCAGCAAGCATCTAAGGAAGCCTCGTCGTTACTAACTTTATTTTGCGGGAACTTGGGAAGTTTACCACCACCAATGAGTGCAATGAAATTGGCTTTCCCAAGCATTTGAGCGGCACCTATCCCGGCGTTGAAATCTGTGATGTTCAGCTTGCGCCATTGTGAATCATGGTCTGGGGCGTACCTCGAGAGACTCGCAGCTGGCATGGATCCGAGTTAAAGACTATACAAGATGTTAGTCTGGTTCCAGATTTGTTAAGAGCAAGTAAACGAACTGCAGAAGCCCGTGTCGAGTCCAACAGCAAAGCAACTGGCGTCTGAGTTGAAGCTCGCCGCAAGGCTGACCGGATTACTCGAGCTCTCGATAGCTGGTCGAGTGTTCATGGCGATGGTAGGTATCGAGGCTCAAGGCCGCAGATAGTCAGGATAAGTCTGGGATGAACTGTTACGACTTGCGCATGATTTTCGCGTGGTTGAGATTGGCAACAGATGATTTATGTCCCTTTCTAATGGTATCTTGGTCAAAATGAAAGACGCTGAATGACCCGCCTCGGCATATGAAGCTAGCCCGCTTTGTTTTGATGGGCCGGATTTTGTCTGTGCTTTCTCCACGCTCAACGGGGACCCTAGAAACTTTTGAGGTTCAGCAACAAAAAGATTGAAGGTGTGATATCAAGAGACGGTAATATGAAACTTTCCTGTATTAAGTAGCAATAGAGAGCCCTATCGAGTTCTTTGATCTTGCTCATGAGCAAATGGAAAGAAAGTGTAGTGATTCACAGATTCTAGCACCTTTTGGGAGTTACTTATGAATTGAACTGCGGGGAATTGGGCAGTCGCACGTGAACGTAGTGATAATGGAAAGATAATAAAATCCAAAGATATTGTCCGCATCATTGCATTTGGGACTTGATCTCCAGAACATCTTATTGCTTTCAAAAAGTATACCTTTGCTCACTCGGAAACTCTGTCAGCCTTGCGTCGAGACTACCGCGCCTAATCAAGCTAGTGGAACCCCATTTCCTTCAGGGGCACACCTCTTGACCGACTTCCAAATTTCGCGACAGACTCTCACACGAACACCATTATCTTCTGCAACAGCCAACTCGTCCCTTGATACCCATCTCCACGAGTCGAATTGACGCAGTTGGTCACTCGTCTCTTATTCAGAAACGTTCATCATGTCTTCTCCGCTGAGCGCAGTACGTGTGATGCAATCTCGTCGTCACCCCCTTTTGCACCCACAACTCATGGTTCCCTCTACCTGCCTTCGATCTTTACGAAAGGCATCTATTTGCTCTTGCTAACTTTCCTCCTCTATAGATCAAGGTTCGCAGAAAGAAGAATGTCAAGAAGGGTATCCAGTTCTCCTTGATGGTCTGTGGAGCTTCAGGTACTGGTACGTGGGACAACAATCGGGCCAGCATCTCAACACCAATTAATTAATTCATTCAAATAGGTCGAACAACTTTCGTCAACACTCTCTGTGGCAAGAAGGTTCTACAAGGAAAGGATGCCGATGATGCGCAAAACGCACACCTCGAGGAAGGCGTCAGAATCAAGCCCATCACTGTCGGTACGGGTCACCAAAGTGCACGGAACACATGAGGATACATACTGATGAGGATGTAGAATTAGAATTGGACGAAGAGGGCACCCGCATTTCCTTGACCATCGTCGATACACCAGGGTTTGGAGATCAGATCGACAACGAGGCAAGGTACATTGATATGAACTCTACCTTGTTAAGGACAGTCACTAACTAGCAAAAGCTTCGGTGAAATTGTTGGTTACCTCGAGCGTCAATACGATGATATTCTGGCAGAGGAGTCTCGCATCAAGCGTAATCCTCGATTCCGCGACAATCGTGTTCATGCTCTGCTCTACTTCATCACCCCAACTGGACATGGGTGAGTACTCGTTGCATTGATGTGAACGTTATTTAACGAGTGTAGTCTTCGCGAACTGGATATCGAGCTCATGAGGCGTCTTTCACCTCGTGTCAATGTCATCCCGGTAATTGGCAAAGCGGATTCTCTTACACCAGTCGAGCTTGCAGAATCAAAGAAACTTGTCATGGAAGACATTGAGCACTACCGCATTCCAGTGTACAACTTCCCCTACGACATTGAAGAGGATGATGAAGATACTGTCGAGGAGAACGCCGAACTTCGAGGCTTGATGCCATTTGCCATTGTTGGATCTGAGGACGTTGTCGAGATTGGAGGCCGTAAAGTGCGGGCTAGACAATATCCATGGGGTGTCGTCGAAGTTGACAACCCAAGACATTCCGACTTCCTCGCCATTCGCAGCGCTCTGCTACACAGCCATTTGGCAGATCTGAAGGAAATCACACATGACTTTCTGTACGAGAACTACCGTACCGAGAAACTTAGCAAGAGTGTGGAAGGTGGCGCTGGAGCGTGAGTCCCACTAAACATTCCATCACACCGCTTGTAAGCTAATTTGTCTAGTGATTCGTCAATGAACCCCGAGGATCTTGCATCTCAATCCGTGCGTCTAAAGGAGGAGCAACTTCGCCGCGAGGAGGAGAAGCTTCGAGAAATTGAGGTCAAGGTGCAAAGAGAGATCAACGAGAAGAGGCAAGAGTTGTTGGCCCGTGAGAGTCAACTTAAGGAGATTGAAGCCAGAATGCACCGAGAACAAAGCGCACACCTTGAAGCTACGAATGGAGCGGCGGCAGAGTCTGAGGCGTAAGGCAGGCGTCGAGGTTGAGATGAAGCAGGGAGTCGGGGCTTCCTTCATCGAGGGTTGAAGATGCATGCGCTTACCGACTGCCAGTTTCGTTGTTGATAGGGGTATCGGAGCTGGGGCTTCACTTTTGCGGGTCGTTGACGGCATTTGCAAGACCTTTTCTGGCTCTAAAAAGCTAATCACGTGTTTTCTTATCAATTTCTAATACGCAGCTGAATTCTTTCCCTTTCGATACAATCCTCGTGAATAGAGGCAAAGTGGAATGCTGCGGATTCTCTAGTGGTTCTCTTTCTTTGTGGTTATAGCCAATAAAATGTGTTTAAGTTTGTCATGTCATCAACCAGCTGCGATTGCGTCCATATGCAATCCAGGGAGACATTGTGTAATAGTACTTCAGATATGTGTATAATGTGTATGTGTTACTTTCCAAGGTCGCCCATGACGTGGTGAGTATACCACTACTCGAGCTACAAAAATTCGGTATGGGTATACTAAGACATCAAGACGAGGCATTGGAGAGAAGTGAATTCGAAATTTTACCTGCGAGAAGAGTGAAGCTACAATTATCTTCAGAGGTAAAGGAGCTCTGCTTTGATCCCAAAGCTTAAATGCAGATTCCCCGTGATTCAATCTATCAGTGCGGCTGAAGTCGACAAAGCCGTCAACGGTGGTACATGACATGAATGATTCGCCCCCGCGCTAAGCTAGCTCCCGAACTCCAACATCATCATCATCTCGCCCTCAGCAGCCCAAGTCGACCTTTCTTTTCGGCCTCCATCAGGAAAGTATTCTACGGCATCCTTCAAAACATCGACAATAATCATAAGATGGCCGGAAACACCAAATACAGCGCTGCGCCCCAGCGAGACTCTTTCGATGATCCTGCCCATTACTCTCAGGCACCACCATCGTACGCCGAGCCATCAGCGTCGAGAGATGACGCCGCTCTCCTTGGTGGCCCTAGAAGCAGCGAAGACAATATCCCAGATGACTTCAAAGTAAGTCTTCCTTCTGCGATCGCAACAGTTGTTTGTTTATGATTCTAACATGCGCCCAGTTTGGTGGCTCGGTGTCGGAAGCCACCATCGACATCCGAATGGCATTCGTCAGGAAAGTCTACGCCATCCTCTCTGTTCAACTCATCGCGACGGCCATTCTCAGTTGTATCTCTTTCTGGAACCCCTCCTACAAAGTGTGGATCCAGACAAACCAGTGGATGATGTGGGCGTCGCTTTTCGGTGCCATCGGATTTATGCTCCTGACCTTCTGGAAGCGTAAATCGTATCCTATGAACCTTCTGGTATGTTGCTCTTGGAACTCGTTATGCAGGGAATTGCTGACATCTGTGTAGTTTTTGACAGGATTCACTGCGCTTGAGGCCTACTCCATCTCAGTCATAACCTCGTTTTACGATTCGAAGATTGTGCTTCAAGCCGTGATTCTAACAGCAGGTATCTTTGTCGGACTCACCGTCTTTGCCTGCCAAACGAAATACGACTTCACATCATGGATGCCATATCTGTTTGGAGGACTGTGGACTCTCGTTATATTCGGCTTCGTTGCCGCATTCTTTCCTTATAACTCAACCGCTGAGCTGATTTACGGCTTGGTGGGTGCCTTGATCTTCTCCGGCTACATCTTGGTGGACACTCAACTCATCATGAGACATTATCACGTCGAGGAGGAGATTGCGGCGGCCATCAGCCTCTACCTTGATATCATTAACCTCTTCCTTGCCATTCTCCGCATCCTCAACAGCCAACAAAACAACTGAGACGTGGGATTCTGAATTGGAGGCTTAGGGACATTCTTTCTTCTTGGTCTGGGTTTGAGACATTCAATTTCCTTCATGAACATTTCTTCGGCGTTGAGTTAGGAGGTCGAGGAACGACAACATTCTTGCATGCTTTCAGAAAAAGGCAGTTTGAATAGTAAGAAATGGAAATTCATCGTGTACTTGTCTCTTGAATTGTTCCCTGTGGGCCAATCTCAGATAGATACCACGGTTACCACGTCCAACTGACCGAATGGTGATAATTGTGAAGCTCCATTATTCTCTTCTACAAAGCCGCCTCAATTTTTGACTCGATAGATCTGACAATTATATATCGAAAATTATCAAGTACACACATGCATGACATGAAGAGTCAGGAATTCCGATCTTCCATCAATTGGCCTACTTTACACCTAACCGGATCTTCGAACCACGACTCCCTTCTACGGCTACTCATTGGCCACGAAGTTCGGGGGAAAGTGATATGCGCTTTTCTTGGATACGGATTTCAGTTGTACTCGTCTCGTCTCGTCTCGTCTTCACCTCTCTTCTGCAGCCGAGAACCTGACTGCAGCTGCAGCGACAGCGACAGCGACATCCCTCAGTGGAGGTGAGCCTGTGAGGAGGGGTCTCCGTTGGACCCCAGCCGGCTTACAGCTTAGCACAGATGGGGCAAGGCCAGGTTGCATGGCTTTTGCACAAGCTCCAGGGACAGGACACCAGCGATAGGCACCGTAAGTAAGTCCGGAAGGGAGGACAATTTCAGGGGCGAAAAAGAGGGTCAGTGCCGCCGCCCTCGCATCAAATCGACCGTCAACGGTCGAACAAGCTTGTATCAGAAGGTTGACCTACCTGCCTGTGAGTGAATGCCAATGTCCAAATCATATCAATTGCAATCATCAACTATTCACTTGACCTCCATGTCTGCATGCAACCTGTGACTCTAATACCTGATATTATTCAATCTCATCTCGTTCGCCGATCAGGCCATGTTCAGGTTGCGCAACGAGCGTCTTCAAACATAAACCCGCGAGATAAAACCTCCTCGGCCGGTACACCGCCTTTGCTCGAAAAGCAAAGTCAAAAGCTTCCACCTCTCAACACCATACCTTCATTCTATTCTCCCTCGACCCTTATACCCTAGAATTCATGCCCAAATTATTCTAAGTCTGTCGACGACCCGAAGGAGCCATTTGCCCCTCCCAATTGGGATTTTTCACTCGCTACCGTCCACTACCAGCACCCTCAACGAACGATGACCGACCCCTCTACCAATGTCCCAATTGAAAAGCTGGACATTGAGACCCAGATTGCCTCTGAAGAGAAGATCCAAAATGGACAAATTGTCAATATTACAGAAGAGAAGCAGAAGCCGGCTGGGGCACCTTCTGCCAGATATCCTATGCGCACAATCCCCGTAAAGAGAAAAGCCAAGAAGAAAGATGAAGGCCCTCTGGAGATTGTCTGCGGATGGATCGTCGAACATCAGATTGGTATGCATCATCATCATTCTTTATAATTTACTACTATATTAACATTTCTGCATAGGTCTCTCGGTCAATCTTCTCATGCTCCTATCCTTGACACACCTATGCTTCCCGCGAGCCCGCCGCCATACCCGCAAATTCTTCGAGCTATCATACTATAATCCGGAATCCGGCCAGTACTGCGCTGGTTGGAACGATGCCTGGATGGTGTTCTACTGGATTGTGATTTTCACTGGTCTCCGCGCTGCGGTAATGGACTATTTATTGACTCCCATGGCAAAGCGTGGTGGAATTCAAACAGTGAAGAATCAAACCAGATTTGCTGAGCAGGCTTGGCTCCTGATTTACGTCTCCGTTTTTTGGACGTTAGGAGCAGTAAGTCATTGAAATTTATGCAAGAAGAAAGAATGTAACACAGAAAACAGTATATTCTCGCCAATTCCGATTACTGGTACAACTTCAAGAATCTCTGGACGAATTGGCCAAACCGTGAGATTCCAGGTCTGCGAAAGTGGTACATTTTGGTTCAGTATGCCTTCTGGCTCCAGCAAATCTTCGTCATACACATCGAAGAGAGGAGGAAAGATTACTGGCAAATGTTCACTCACCACATTGTTACAACCATGTTGATCTTCACAAGTTATGGTTATCATCAAACGAAAGTTGCAAACTTGATCCTCTGCATAATGGATGTTGTCGATCTCCTCCTTCCTGTAAGTATCAAGTCTATTCTCTTTGAACCCCCTCTGACATTCTATCAGCTCGCAAAATGCCTGAAATACCTCGGATACGGAACCATTTGTGATGTCCTCTTTGGCCTCTTCCTAGTAACCTGGTTCGCAGCCCGTCATGTCATTTACTGCATGATCTGCTGGTCCGTCTATGCCGATATCCCTGCTACCATCGATTACGGATGCTATCGTGGTAAAAACGGCGCCATCGAGGGACCATTTCCTCCTCCGGATCGTTTTGGGCATCTGTTTCAACCATTCCGGGACCCTGAAGGCATCGTGTGCTGGAATAACAGCATTAAATGGGGCTTTCTTAGTGCGTTACTCTTCCTCCAGGGCATCACTTTGATGTGGTTCTCCATGATTGTGGGAGTGGCGGTGAAAGTCCTCCGAGGAGGCAATGCGGACGATGTTCGAAGCGACGATGAAGGCGATGACGAGGAAGATGCGACTAACGACAAGATGGATTATGAGCAATTCGACGAAGCAGAGCTTCCGCCGTACGAAGAAGAAGTCGGGGTTGAGGCCATCAACCTCAAGGGGCGGACTTCCAATGCCAGCAAGACCCGTTATAAGAAGAGTGCGAGCAGCGCCACCGGTGTCAGTTTACCAGGCCACAGCGATCGAAAGGAGTTGTTAGGCAGAATTGGATGCGATAAAGGCGTTTGAGAGAGGGGTAGGTGCAAGAGAGACCTGGCGTCCATGGTTGTTGTGTGTGCATGGAATTTGTTTTCAGCAAAAAGTTTTGGGACATCGCTCCCTTCAATGGTCACGGAATACATACCCCTTCCTAGTCATCGATCATCCAAAGACAATGTGTTTATCTACATAAATCAAGGCGTTCCCCCTTTCTTTCCTTCATGAACATGTTGGTGTGAGCATGGGTATGGTTCGCTCATCCGGATTAATGGACTGGGATACTCGGGGATCTTGTTTTCTGGCGTTCTCTACATACCTATATACCATTTCCATATTATATGTGAATTTTGGGGGCAACTGATATAAATTTCATCAATCTGCAACACCGTAATTGATGAGCCGCTCTATCCAAGCCGCGTTTGCTTCCTTGACCCGAGATAAACAAGACTTCATCCGATGTTGTGCCAAGACTGCTCTGGACTTTGATTCCCATGTTAATTAATCCTCTTTGGAATACGTCTTCCCCAGGTTTCGAGTGTCCAAAATGGGTCCCAGCTCCAGACACCAAATTACGTGCAGAATAATTCTATATAGTGACAAGATAGTGCATTCAGACATCACATGGGAGGAAAGCTAGGTCTTAGGGTCATAATTCTCTTGGATTTCCTGCAAGAAATACTTTCTTTGGTATACAACGACAGTCCACATGTACCATACACAACCATCAAGTCAAATAAACGCCGTGAATTATGCCCGAAGTGCTTGTAAAAAGTATTGCCCTGCCTGCCCGCTTCATACACATGCATTCCCAGGTCAAAGACTACCGTCTTGTGCTGAGTATGCGAGCAATAGGCATTGGCGACGCAGTAAAAGGAGGCCATAGGCAGTTGCTAAAGGTATCCCGCTCGATATCAATCAATCGCTTTTCTAAGTGACCGAGAGACTCGTCCAGTTGGTTGTTTTGTAAAATAAAAAATGACTCGCATGATTCTGATGTAGCGACATCTTCTGATCAGTTGGTCGAGAGTTGAAGAGGATAAGGCGAGAAACAAAGGAAACCGGTCATATCACATTGACTTATTACATAACTCCAACCACTCCGTTTATCACCCAATCCCATTCCGTTGCACAGAGCTTTCGTCCCTAAAAGCAGTCGTATCGAGATCGCTCTATAAGAGTATCAAATAATTCGAAGGCGCAATGCCCGTATCTCCGTTCTCCTTTTTAGCTTGCCACCATCTCCCACTGACATCGGAGACTTCTAATATCTCGTGCTTCGAGAAGGAGATCTCGTTGGCATCGTCAGGGTTGGCTTCGTAAGAGTAGATGGCCTTCGCTCTGTACGGGTACTCGGTAGGTGCTACCACTTCACCAGCCGTTGGTTCGCTGCTCATTGGGCCGCTGGTAGCCAAGTTGCTGGTTGGTGCTGCTGCTGCGCCGTTTGTGAATCGTGGCTGGGAAGAGTTTCTTTCTGTGCTAGCACCTCCTGGAAATCCGGCAACTGGAGATGAAGTCTCGAAGCCTCCTAGTTGGGCAGATGTGTACATTTGTGGGGGTACGTTGGAAGAGATGGATGTATCTGGACGACCGTTGGTATAGCTGTTCGTCATGCCTCTTCCTCCTTGCGACGTCCTGTGGTCCTTATGAAGGGCAAATGAGTCGAGGTACGCACGAGGTACGGCTGACGGAGTTGATCCAAAGTAGAAAATCCAGACAATCTGTTTCTCCCGTTAGCATAGCCTCATTGAATTCGAGAATTATGTCCATACGTTGACCATAGAGAGCAGAATGTGACCAGCAGCGGTCGCCTCTTTGGCGCCATTCGAAGAATAGATTAGAGAATTGACAGATGAGCTGGTCAGCACCAGGCCGCATGCAAGATACCCAACTATTGCGACATGGTACGTTTGAGTTGTGTCCGACGCAATCACTACGAATACCCCAATAATGCAGCACATCATGTAGGCGATGGCGAACCATGAGTAATTAGGGAAGTCTGTATGCTGTGCTGTCGCGATAATCGATCCTACAAAGGCAATAAACCATGCAAGCTGTTGACAGTCAGTCAACGAAGGTTTCTAAGGTAGCCTCGACCTCGAGGCACAGCAGGACGACAACTTACCATGGCGATCGAGACGGTAGCCAACGCAAACGGGTCACCCAATATGTTGTCCATGCTCATTGTGCGCATACCTCCTGTCCTCCGACCTTTGCTATCCATGCCGAAGTTGTTTTTGCGGAGAGAGGGCGAGTCTGCTTTCTATTAGGACAACCTGTTCGGCGAGAAGGGGCTCATTTGGAACTTACGTAGACTACCGTAAGAGGGCATCAAGACTGCTCGTTCTCGCAAAGAATTATGTAGAGAATACCGCCGCGAGTATCGAATCCGATTCAATCGATTCGATAAAGGTGTCGGATGTGAGGCTGCGAGCAGAGAAAAGCAAAAATTAGCGCAGAAGGTGGTGCGGTGGACAGCGTTTCAGCGTGGCTGGCGACGGTCCTGATTCAGCGAGATTCCGGGGGCCGTGAGGGTGAAAATTAACAGAATTGAAATCGTGATCGAAACGAGTCCTCAATGCTGACAGCCGGTCCAGCACAGGAACGGGGAAAGAGAAGAAGGTCGTCGAAGGACTGTATGTAAGAGTACGAAAGGTAAGGAGGGAATGTAAGAAGGTCGAGACACGATCGGATGGGAAAACTGGGGGAAAATAATGCGCAGCGGTTCGGTGGTGAAGGGTGTTGGTGAATGGAAGAAGAGGAGGAACGTAGAGAGGACTTGAGTGGTCGGGGCCGGAAGTTGGTCTGGTCTGAACAGCGACAGGCGAGACGATTGAGTGACGGGACCGGGGCTGCAGCGACCTGGAAGTTGCGAAGTTTGATCTCGTAGGCGACGAGAAGCAGAGAAACAGAGAAACAGAGGAGAAGAAGAAGCAGAGGGGGAAAAGACAGTCTCCGCTCTGTCTTTACTTCAGATGGGTGTTCCTGTAAGGCGAAGGAGACGTTCAGTTCGGCGCAGACGGTGCAGTGCGTGCAGCGCAGTTACAGGGCTACTAGGGTTACGTGCGGGTAGGGTCAAAAGGAGGAACGAGGATCCGGGCGCGACTCAACTGCGAGGATGGATGGATTGAGCGTGACGGTGATGAGGATTTGGGCAGTGCAGCAGTGCAGCAGCAACGAGCGATGCGACAGTGATGCTGGCTGACTGGCTGGCTGGGCAGGATTCGTGTTCGTTCGCCCGTTTGACGCAGTGCAGTCGAATCGAATCCAATGCACTTTGCTTTGCGAAGAGGAAGAGAGAAAGGTACAGTACAGTACCTAGAGGCTTTGCTGTAAATTGGGTCCGGTACGGTACTATGTGCCTGGTTGGGCTGGGCTGGGCTGGACTGGGCTTCCAGGTTTCGGCGGCGATGTTGCTTGTGCCTGAATTGAATTGAATTGTATTTGATGATTTGATCCGTTTCCTTGGCTGCTGGTTGGATTCGGAGCCCTCGTCGGCGTACAGTAGTCGTCGTCGTGGTCTCGCTGGCGAAAGGCTTTAATTCGAAATCTTAGCTTGCTGCGTGCCGGGCCCCTGATCTTCTGATCCCCTGATCTTTTTTCTTCCTCGTTTCAAGGGGGTTCGCGGGTCGCGCTTCGCGATTTAATCTCGACACGACACGGACCTAATAACGAGGGGATGCGGATGCGGATGAGACGCCAGACTGCAATTGCTTGCTGCACCTTTCACCCTTCACACTTCGATTGACGTGCTGATTCGCTGCGAAGGGCGTCGTGTCGTGACCGGTTCTATTCTATTGTTGGTGAGGCGAGGATAGGACTGGTCGAAACGGTGTAAATACTTATTTGTTGTTTCGAGAACCAAAGCTTCGCTCTAGTCCAGTCGTGGGTGCGTGTCTTTCTTCTCACTCGTTCCACCAACAATGAACAAACAATTCAAGCCAGTCAGTCCAGATCAATACAATAATACAATGCGATTGCCCGGTAAAAAGTAAATCTTGAACAATGCTTCCTGCGGACGTCGGGTCGAGCTGGTAGCGCGTCGCGAGTGGGAAGGAAGTGGCTCTTGCTTTGCCGTCGTTTCAGGTCGAGGAATCTTCAGAAATTCGCTGTGAGCATGGACATCTGGGTAGACATTTATGGATTTCTTCATCATGGCGATCGATACATCTTTCACGGTCCAGATCATCCCCTCCCCAGAGACTTGACGACAACTATGCGGGGTCACCAAATCAGTGCTGTCTCTCATCTATACCCCTGCGTATAACATGCCATTTTGCCAATTGAATCTGGAGGAAGGTCGCCACAGTGGCTGTGCTCCACGTATTTAGCGTGTGGCTGACTTCGACGTGCTATTAAGCTTCATGATCGTCCGCCCACATGATGAAAGCAGTCGTTGCAGCTGCATTTCAAGTTTCTTCCTGCAACGCATACTCGTAACCCACAAATGAAGATAAAGATTAAGCTATTGTGGCAATTCACTCGGGGATGCGTGGCAAAAACGTGGTTAAGGCGAGGATCATACACCCCTCGCATCTGTGCACACAGCTCGGACCATGCGGACAAAACCCTTCAAATATCAAGGTTGGATATAGATTCACGATCTTCCAGAAATAAAAGGTTAGCATAGAGGATGAAACTATCTTGGGAGTGGAACAACTCCGAGATCAGCGTTGATAAGACTCTCTTCTCAGGAAATAGTTCTTGGTCCACTCATAGGCACTTGCAAAGGAGTCCTAATAAGTCCTAAATCCTGACTTCAAAACATCTACGTCTTCTGTAGTGTGCATGATTTCCCTTTGGATCACAGGATGGATAGACATACAAGGCTGGAATTTGTGATGAGTGACAAACTTATAGGATAGCTGATAAACTAAATGATATGAAGCATATTTCATTTCTTGCCGCGTTGAGTATTTTCATAGTTGGTAAACTATCGTACTACCCCAGACTGTCAACCTGCATTGCTGCAGCTGAGCGCTGATTTGCACTGCGAATCACAGAGGAAAGAATACCACCCGAAAACCGACTCACATTGGTTCTTCGAAAACCGGCGGATATGCCGCATCCCAATACGAATACCCCACGTGGAAGACTTCAGATCGTGAGACACGGAGCACCTACACTCCGGTCATGCTGTTTCGCCGCACCCGAATTCCATTACTGATTCACCAACTCAGCAGAAGCGAAGTCCACCTCAGCCTCACTCGTTGCAATTTGGTAAGTGGATCCTTTTTTGTCGTCATAGTATGTATCAAAGTCGTTTCCATCGGGGTATGTTTCGATCCGGAAGATCATTGGGTGACGATAGATCAACATACCCTTCATAGAAAATGGGTTGGAAACAATTCCGAAAATAGGTTGCGGAGTTGTTTCCTGGATATCAAGAAACATGAGATGTTCGGGTTATGAATTTGAGCTTCAAACCATAGCATCGTCTACCCGTTTGGCCAGTGCCACTCGCCTCAGCTGCTGTTCTACCTGTCCAACTCTCCCTTCGAGATCCGCCCAGCTATCACCTGCCCGGAGAACGTCCATAGTGTACCAACGCTGAATCAGGGCAGCACTTCTCTCTCGTAGTTCAGCAATATCTGAGCTCTGCGCCGCTTGAACATTCTCCGCTTTCGCGATACGAGGTTGTAGCTCAATGAGTTGCGTTGAGAGTTCGGTTGAGGGGATTGGCACATCCACAATTGATGTTAACCGAGATGCAGTAGCAGGATAAGAGCTTGCTGAAGCCATGATAATGGCTCTAAGACTTTCGGTATCGAGAATCGTCGGCAAATTGTCCGCGTTCAGAGACTGAAATAAGTCTGGGTACCTCGAATCTGCCAGGAGTTAGAAAATGCTTTTCTCTAAGGAAGCCGAATATAACCAACGTATTCGAAGGAGGTCTTGTATAACTCTTGATTTTGAGGCAAGCTGGTGTAGAGCACGTTCCAAAGACGCCAACCTTTGCGCGATAGGAGGCTTCCCATCTGCCGCCGAATCTTCTCCAGCTTTGCCACAGACCGCAAACTCGATCCGCCGGAGTCGTGCTTCCAAGAGATCAATGGTGTCCATAGCCGTCTTGTCGAATGTGCCGTCCATTGCGTTAGTGGTCGTGTCGATACCGGCAAGAAATCGGAGAATAAACATTAAAGCTTTCATTGACAGGGCTGAGGCGCAAGCTCTTGTGGCTGTGCGAGATTCTAGGCTAGCAAACGTGACCCCATCTCATCCACTCTTCAGAACACGAGAGTTCCAGGAACCAGCATTCACGGCTTCACAGTACACAAGACTACTCGGCACAGTCCGGTTCTGCGAAATAATTAGAAACTTCGTCTTGCCTCGAACGATGTGATTGCGCAATCCCGAGTCGAGTCGACCACAGTCTATACCTTGAACCAAAATGGCCTCCTACTCTGCGATTGCAGCCCCAAGTGGCTATACTTCCGATGCTTCAAGAGGGAGACGGTAAAATAATTCGTCTTCTAATTCAATCAGAGCTGATATCTTGACCAGGCGACGCTCCAGTAGAGCTATGAAAGACCAGAACTTTGGAGGACAAGCCTCTTGGCTCAGCAGTAATATTAACCTTGTTAACACAAGTACGTCCCCGATACGCTCTGCAGGACCTTCTAATAAGCTTTCAATAGTCATCGGTGCTGGAACTTTGGCAATGCCTCTTGCGATGTCTCATATGGGTATTGTGCTTGGAGTTGTGGTGATACTGTGGTCTGGTCTTACCGCCGCCTTTGGTCTATACCTACAAACGCGATGCGCCCGTTATCTGGAAAGAGGAACCTCTTCGTTCTTTGCATTGTCACAAATCACATATCCGAATGCAGCGGTTATTTTCGATGCTGCGATCGCTATAAAATGTTTTGGTGTTGGGGTGAGCTACTTGATAATTATTGGGGACCTCATGCCAGGTGTTGTCAGGGGCTTTAACGAGAGCGCCGATTCTATTCCATTTCTTGTGGACAGGCATTTCTGGGTCACTGTGTTCATGTAAATCTCCGGCCTTGAATCCCTGATTGTCGCTACTTTTTGCTAAATATGAGGCCAGGCTTGTCGTCATACCGCTGTCTTTTCTTCGACGCCTCGATTCGCTCAAATATACCAGCGTTGTAGCTTTGATATCGATTGGATACCTAGTCATCTTGGTTGTGTATCATTTTGCAAAGGGTGATACGAAGGCAGACCGAGGTATCATCAGGGTTATTCGATGGGGTGGCCTCGTGCAAGTACTGCAAAGCTTTCCCGTCATTGTTTTTGCATATACGTGCCACCAGAACGTAAGCATGGAAATTTCTACGGCCCTTACAGCGACTAATTCGTGATAGATGTTCTCGATCTTGAATGAAATCAAAGACAACTCTCCGAGACGGTTGGTCATTCTGAGATCGACATTAAGTAGCTGTAAACTGACTTAAATCAAGTACCACTAGTGTCATCGCTGCAAGCATAGGTTCTGCTGCGTCAATATACATACTTGTCGCCATCACTGGCTATCTTTCGTTTGGCAACAGTGTCGCTGGAAATATTGTTGGGATGTGTGAGTAGTGGTGTGGCTGATTTGATTGAACCTGGCTAATCAATCAGATGTCCCCTCAATTGCTTCTACCATTGGCAAGG
This sequence comes from Mollisia scopiformis, assembly GCF_001500285.1. Taxonomy (NCBI): domain Eukaryota; kingdom Fungi; phylum Ascomycota; class Leotiomycetes; order Helotiales; family Mollisiaceae; genus Mollisia; species Mollisia scopiformis. The sequence goes on from NW_017263608.1 coordinate 895,427, forward strand.
CAGCCATCGTCATCTTGGTCATGTTCTCATATCCGCTTCAAGTGCATCCATGCCGAGCTTCGGTTGATGCCGTATTGAAATGGAGGCCATACGGCTTAAAGAGCTCACGTAACTCACCTAATAGCTCACCAGCGAGAACAGTGCCCTTGCTCACAGGCGCTTCAGCTCAACCTATTGCCAGAAATGACACCATCGGCGAACTTAGATTTGCCATAATTACAACCGTGATTATTATCCTAAGTTACACCGCTGCCATGACAGTATCCTCGCTTGACAAAGTTCTGGCCTACGTCGGCAGCACTGGCAGCACGAGCATCAGCTTCATCCTTCCCGGCTTGTTCTATTACAAGATTTCCTCGCCAGACTCTATCCATCACCAGCGACTCTCAAAAGACGAGGATGAAGCTGACAGTGGCGAAGAGGACGAAGAAGGATTGCTTGGTCAGGGTAACTCGAGAACAATGCCTTGGCGGAAGACAATATTACGAAAGCTTTCTCTCGCTTTGGCAATATACGGGCTTTTCGTCATGGTCCTATGCTTAGGAACGAACATGTTCTTCTCTGGTGGAGGTGGACACTGAATTTCTGTGGAATATCTCATGTTGCGGGCATTGCTGGAGTCTTGATTGGTCACGGCGTCCAGCGAGCATTTTTACTAAACATAAGGATCCAGTCTTGGTAGGCTGGAGTAGAACAGTTACAAACAGGGTTAGAGGTGATATATAGAATGTCATCCTTGTCACATAATTCCAACGTGCTATCATAGGTAGAAAAGTTGTAAGAATCTTCTCATGAATTGGTACTTCTATCTTTTCTGTCCATCCCCTGGACAAAAACCATAAGTGTTGCCATTAGTCACTACTTTGTTGTAGGAGTTGCAAATCATGCGATCAAAGACTTCGTGACTTCGACGCCTTCCTGATACATTCATGGCCTATGTACCATGTCGGAACGCCTCCATATGCTATACATGTCGCTGAATCGTACAATTATCTCCTACAAGCTCTTCTCTCATCCTCTACTTCGACGTTGTAGGTCTGTATTTAGGCTCGAGCAAACCGGCCTGTTCCAATGTCAGTACGTCCCTAGAACCTCTCTTGTCCACCATACCATTGATAATAATCTCCAGGCAGGGTCACTTGGTTGTGCACCAACTCCCAGCCAGTATTTTGCTCGCGCAGAATCTAATTTGACGTCCTTAAATGGCTTTCCCTCTCCATCAGTTGGTGCCTTTGGTATTGGATCGTAGGTCCCTTTTCAACAGTATCAGTCTGCATATCTTTCTTTTCCGAGCTCGATATCGTACCCAATACTTCAATAGGCTTGCTGTTTCGTGCAGTCCTGCAGATTTGTTAGCAAGTTGCATTCGTGCCCATTCATTTGAGCTTACCGTGCCTGTGCAACAACAATATTGTAGAAGGGTGCCTTGCGACGCCCGAATCGTGCTAATCTGATCTTAACAACCATTGTGGAGAAATGGTTGTCGTTGCTAGATGTCGCTGTTTGTCAAATTTGAAGTTCGCGAGTATTAGGGCGGAAATGTTGCCGCCCCGCTCCGCTTCCACTCTCTCTCGCCTGTTTGCAAGGTGATGTCAACTTCTTCGCTCAGGTGGTGGTGAAATCCATCAAAGTTTCATTACGAATACTTCTAGTGAAGTAAATTCAACTTTTTCAAGCAATTTAATACATCCTCTTGTGCCCCTCAACGTCACTACGGAGAGCACGTCTCTAACTTTAGCCAAATAACAAGCAATCATGGCGATCAAGGTACAAGTCCCGAAGCTGGTGGATCTTAAGCATATGCTCACTCGTCGTTCAAGACACTTTCTGCAAAGAATGCTGCCGCTTTGGACAAGGATCTTATGAGCATCGGTGCATTCTCAATCGATCAGCTTATGGAATTGGCAGGGTTGTCAGTTTCTCAGGCAGGTTCGATGCTCTGTATTTACTTGACTTTGGCTTTGTTTTCTGAAGCGGGGCAGTCTATCGTGTCCACCCTCCGACCAGAGGGAGAAGAGTGCTCGTTGCTTGTGGTCCAGGCAATAATGGTGCGTCTAAATGTCCAACTTGGGAAAAAGGAACATAACTGAGCTAGATTTAGGTGGCGATGGACTTGTTGCTGCCAGACATCTGTGGCACTATGGTTACAAGCCAACGGTATACTATCCGAAGCAGAGCAAGAATGATCTCTATCAAGTATGTAGACCGAATTTCAAAGTCCATCTAATAACTCTTGTGTGACTCGGAGATATGTTACAGATGCTGAACTTTGTCTTGGCAGCGCCTCTCAACCCAACTTAAAAACTTGAATGTCCCGTTCACGGAGGATTTCCCAGCTGCACTCAAGGAATCAGATCATGTTGTTGATGCGATATTTGGTATGTGTTGTCATCGGCATTTCCATCTCTGCTCAAGCTTTGGCTAAAAGTCCGAGGTTTCTCGTTCTCCGGTAAAGTTCGCGAGCCATTTCCAGCTGTCATTGAAGCATTGTCAAGTACCTCAATCCCAGTCACCTCTGTCGACGCACCTTCCTCCTGGAACATTGAGGATGGACCACCGTCTTCAGGCCCAGGTTCGACTTTCAATCCTGCAGTTCTGGTTAGTCTTACAGCACCAAAGCCTTTGGTTAAGTATTTCAAAGGGCGACATTTTATCGGTGGGCGGTAAGTACATTTCATCCAAGTTGTTCTGTCACATAAATATTGCTCATAACACTCTCCATCAGATTCGTAAGTCCAGATATTCAGAAAAAGTACGATTTGGATCTCCCAGACTACGAAGGTATCGATCAGATTGTGGAGGTCGGGGCAAATGGTCAGAAGTTGTAAAGTAGTGTACATTCTACAAGCCAGGACTTAGGTCAATTCCCAGTTTCTAAGCGACGTCTAGTCTGTCTAGAGCCCAAATATTTGCGCCTATGCTTACTCTGTGCCTCCCCATCTTGATGCCTCTCTCATGCAGGTACCAGGCAGGAAGCTTTGGAAGATCGCATTCCACTAACCTTGCTCCACTGAGCAACGAGATCTCCATCATTTTCCATCCTGGTTTGTATTAGCTTACTGGTCTTCAGGCGAGTTTCTTAGTACGAACCTCCTCAAACAAAACCAGTACTGTTCCAGCTTTACAAATATCCTTGAAAAGTTAGACGACAACAAATCGGGCACTACGTAGTGTCACTTACGCCAGCTTTGTGAACGAGCTTTGCAACAATGCCATTTTGGGGAGATCGTATGACCGTCTCCATCTTCATGCTCTCAATTCTGTTAATTTGTCAGAACTTACCCAAATATAAGTCGGATACATCTTACACTACCAGCGGCTGATCTTTCTTTACTTCGTCTCCTTCTGCCACTTCATTTCTCAAGACTTTGCAGGGCATTGGTGCTAAGACGCTGTTCGTTACATCTTTCAATCCCAAGGCCTTCTCGAACCAATTAGGTAAGGCAAGAGTCAAATTAAACTGTCTGCCACGTTGAAACAGAGCAAGCTTGTCACCATTGATAATCAAAGTGCTTTCGATCCGGGTTTGGGGAAAGAATGTCGAGATTGTCGGAGATCTAGGTTCGCAGACCACATCTGGAAACAACTGATCAATTCCTGAACCTTTGACCGCTACCTGGAAGAGGTTCGAACTGGATTGCTCCAGGTCCACTGTGATTGGTCCGGAGGCCCCATCAGAAAGAAAGGTATACTGGCGAGAACTACTTCGACCAAATCCAACAGTCTCTGCATGTGGACCATGGTCTATTTTTGATGCGTGCGAAATAAGCTCGTTTGACAATAGGCCCAGAGCAGCTTGAGCAAAACACTCCGGCTCAAATGCTTCAGGGGCGAACAATTCATCGCTATGCTTCTGGATGTAGCCAGTCTCCACTTCACCTCGGATGAAAGCGGAGCTGCCACAGATCTTCTTTAAGAACTCAATGTTGGTGCTCAAACCGACCACCTCGTAATCTTGAAGTGCAGCATGTAGCTTCCGAATTGTAACTTCTCGTGTTGGTCCGCTAACGATGAGCTTGGCAATCATACCATCATATGCGGAGGAGACTGTATCTCCTTCGATAAAGCCGGCATCAATGCGTACACTGTCGGAAAGTTTTGGTGTACGAAGGTGAATAAGCTTGCCAGAATCAGGCACAAAGTTTTGATTCGGATTCTCAGCGTATATGCGAGCCTCAATGGCCCATCCGCGCTCCGCTATCCGCCTAGCGATTGCGTCCTGATCAAGTGGTAGGGGCTCACCAGCAGCAACTTTGAATTGCCACGAGACAAGATCCTCTCCTGTAATCTCCTCAGTCACAGGATGCTCAACTTGGAGCCTTGTATTCATTTCCATGAAGAAAAACTCATTTGTATCATTGTCGAAGATGACTTCTAATCTCAGCGAGAGTCTTCAATGATGATCGGGTTCTTACATTCTACGGTGCCTGCACCTTCGTATCCAACAGCCAGTGCGGCAGCTCTTGCCATCTGCCATAAATCTTGTCTTATGTCTTCTGCTAAATTTGGTGCCGGGGCTTCTTCGAGGATTTTTTGATGCCGTCTTTGGAGACTGCAATCACGCTCGCCAAGAGCTACCGCATTTCCGTGCTTGTCTGCGAATATCTGGACTTCGATATGTCTTGGTGTAGCAATGTATTTTTCGACCAACATCACATCATCGCCAAAGGAGTTTCTACCCTCGCTTTTCGCACTTTCCAATTTGTCTAGAAATTCCTGTTCATGTAGAGCAATTCTCATACCTTTCCCCCCGCCTCCCTTCACAGCCTTCACCATGACTGGAAAGCCAATTTTCTTGGCCTCCTCCAACAGATACAAAGGATCTTGATTTGTTCCATGGTATCCAGGTATACATGGCACACCGGCTTGAGTCATAATGTCCTTGCTTTTCGACTTGTTCCCCATTGCCTCGATAGCTTTCCATGGTGGCCCTATAAAGACCAATCCCTCTTCGACGCATCGTTTTGCGAATTCCGAATTCTCACTAAGAAACCCATATCCCGGGTGCAAGGCAACGATGCCTCGTGATTTGGCTATCGAAATAATCCGTTCTCCGTCCAGGTACGCGTTCGCGGCGCCGAGATTCACGGCGAAAGGGCTTGAAAGGGCATGTTGAGAATGGGCATCGGGGTCTGTATAGATCGTGGTGCATGTTGCTCCAAGATCCGACGCTGTGCGCCCGACACGTAGAGCTATTTCTCCTCGATTAGCAATGAGGACGGAGGTTATGGGCTTGATTGGAATGCTTGAAATATGGCGGCGGTGGGCGGTTGAAAGAGCGCGGCGGAAGGGCCGTGATCGATTGAGAGTATACATGGTGATAATTTCTGAATTGTCAAGACCAGGAGTGACAACCCCTCGAAACTAGGGTTTTGAACATTGGATTAAAGAAGAGTGTTGATATTTGGGGTTGAACTCTGGAGGTTAGGTTAAGCCGCTTGCCCCGCGTCTAGCCGTGCCGAAGGACCAAGTGTGGAATGCGGAGTCCCCGCAATCACGTGTCACTCCTCTGCGATGGTTCCAAGGTCGTTGTAAGCAAGAGGAGCGGTTCATGGTTAGTAGGCATATAACGAAGTTTTACTAATTATATCAATTGGCCTTGTTTGAAGCACAATTTACCACGATCATGATCCAGCTTAGATACATTTTCTTCGCTTAGAGCGTTAAGTAAAATATGTTACAACTTTCACACTTCCTCTCATACAATTTTGCCATGGCCACGAGGTTTAAGTCTGATGATGATCCTTGGAATTACCGTCGAGATATCCAAACGTCAGAGCAACAAACGAGCCGTACCTGCTTAGGGAGCTGTTGGCGTGACAGTAGTCAAAGTTACCCCCACACATTTAGTGCCTGTGGAATCCACAGTCAATTGGGCCTGTGAATCAAATCAGCATTACGAAGGACCCGAGGTGCCATTATAGTCCTTGCTTGCAGATCAACAAGAATTGGAACTTACTGCTCCATCGTGACCACTTTGGCACGCAGTTCCAGATTTGAGCGCTCCTCCCACAAGGCTGACAAATTGTGTACCCGTAGCGGCGCAGTCTACAGCTTTGAAATCGGTCCCATTAAAGCCAATGCATGCCTGTTTCCCCACAAGGTCCGGTCGAAAACTGGCATCTGAAAGCTCTCTCAGTACAGTAATCTATAAGATGGATGAAGAGGAAGTTTTCGGCATGCTTTGGGGTTTCGACAGCTCCGAAGATAACATACCAAAGCTTCTTTGCTAGGATAGATTAGTATGCATTTCTCACAGAGATCTAGCAAAGAGATTATTCAAGAAGTTGAGACACATCTTCTTTGAGGAGCAGCTCCCGAGGATGATCCCGAAGATCTGGGCTTCTAAGATGAACGCAAAACAGGAGCAGAAATTAACGTACTACAAGGAGTACACTGTCTCCAGAGGCAGATGTCGAAGGCGTGACTTGTCGGTCGGCTGAGGTGTTGACGCAAGCTGCATCGACTATTTCGCCTTGAAGTGATATCAGCCTCCTGGCAACGATGACTGAGATCATGGTCGGCGGTTGCGGTTGAGGAAGAAGACGGGATTCGGAAAGTATACCATTGTTTCGAAAAGTGAGGCATTCATTTCCGGCCACTCCACCTACCTCCTTCATGACAATGGTCGATGCGCTCCGTGTGACTGCCGCGGCGCTTGAGGCCTTTTTCACGGCCGCCACATTCACGCCCGCGTAAACAGCAAATGCGCATAGTACTAGCCGTGCGAAGTCCTTCATGATGGTATAAATAACGAGAAAACAAGAAAAAGAAGAGGTATCAATATTCTAGTAAAGACCGTCAAAAGGGGGGAAAAGATAAGAAGAGCAGCCCAGCTTGCTAAGAATGAAAAAAATAATAAACTGACGAGGCAAAGGAGACGATGAAGCATGAAGAGAACCTAGGGTATTTGTATCGAATTTGGAATCCATCGCAAATCTGCCATCTGATCACGATGCTTCATACCCATGTACAGCCCATGGTGAAGCTACGATGATCCCCGAGATCAGTTCAAACCAGTTTCCAGATCCGAAATTTTCCAGTTTAAACACCTTGGCCCGATTTGAAGTAAGAGATTACGAGAAACCTCGGGTGCTGTCCCGCTTCGATGTTCTCATTTGAATGACATCTGATTACGGAAGCCATGCTGTAGCTGAAGAAGTGCAAAGGTGTGCGGAAAATAATTGCGATGCTCAAGACATGCGGTACAATTTGAGAACTTAACGTCGGCTGGAAGTGTATGGTAGAGTGAGTCTACTAGCTTGCTAGTTTAAACCTGTTGGGGTCAAGCGGCGATATGGAACATCTCTGTGCCGATCATTGAGCCTCTTCCACTTTGCATCTGCAGATCATGCAAGACGACATTGAGGCGTCTCGGGTGTAATAACTCAAGTCCTCAAGGATGTTGTGAACTCAATATCGACTCCATTTCCCATATATATCGACTCCTTAAGGTTTTAGTCTCTCGGCAGAGCAGCTACCAGAAGAGCTGCTCATCACCCAACACCGCGATATCTGTGGTAGAATTTCCGTCAGTTGTCATTCTTGCAGCGGTGATTGGCTCGGCATGCAGAGTGCGCTGGAGCCGCCTGAAAATTTTGTATATTTGGTTCTTCGCATCCTGCACAGTTCATGTCTTCCTCTAATCTCATTGCGAATATCCCAAGGCTTCTTCCAGGGTCAGTCAGCTTCTTCGAGACCTTACATTTCAATGCCCTTTTGCCTAGAAGCTTGTGGGTATTCGCGATCATGATCACAAGAGCTGCTGAGTGTTTATCGATTTCGATAACTTATTTGATATTCGGGCGTAAGCGCAAACGCACACTTACTTTGTCCCACGGCGATTAACAAAGTTATTGTCATTAGTCCGTTCTTCGCGCGTCAGTAACTATTCACTATTCCAATGACGAGGGCGCAGGATATATCTCAAGTGTCAAGGCATACATGCAACAAAGCGTGCAAGTACTCCAGAAAGGGGAGTGCCAACAATCTTTTTAATGTGGCATCGCTAGTCACATGCGGCAAGTATCTCATGCTCCGGCCAAAGCAGAGATAAGAATGACTCTAGTATTAGAAAACGCCTTTCAGCAGGTAACCATTCTGAGCGCACTCAGTCCAGACCCTTGGCACTTCTTGCCGATCCGCTGCCTTTAGCCTTCTTGGCCTGTGCCGAATACTCAGCTGCAAGACCTTTTCTTTGCTCTTGGAATTCCCTACTGCACATGCCAGCTTTACAGCTTCTCGCTCTTTCATTGCTTTGCCAATCAAAGGAGTCCGGTCGGTATTCCATCTGATCTAGCTATATACCTGGGAATATCTAAGAAGCTAAATATAAATAGCCAGATAGTATAAGACCACTTAGATGAGGCATGTTATCAGTTCCGGACATATCGTCGACATCTAGACTCGAAGGTTGCCTTCGCCATCATGAAGATTATCATGCTCCACATTTATAGCAGCAGTGATCGCGATTTACACACTCTCAGAATGGATCAATTGGCGGAGTTCATGGACAGGGCTTCTACAGAGAGAGCCATGTTGCTCATAGAAAGCCTGTCATCGTAGCAGTGCAAATATCCACGAGGCCAGTGCGATGCTCAGGTGAAACAGTGCCAGAGAAACAATGGGCGTGATCTTGTCACAATTGAACGAGGAATTGCCGCGCAGACGCCGATAGCGAGCCTGGATCTCTTCGTGAGCAAAGTCCCGGAACAGCCAATGCCGTTGATGTACGTTGGGAAAGAGCGGAAAGTTTGGGGACATGATGTAAGTTGGAAGTCCTTATCAATGCCGGGGCTTGGGATGGATGAGGGTGGAGTCTTGGCAGTTCATATCGTCGGGGTATTTTCCATCCATAGTATGGACTAAGTGCTCCTGGTCCTGCAAGATGGGGAAATGATCACAACAATTAAGTGAACCCCAAGACACTCGTTGCTCTGCTTGATTGCTCTCTCTTGACTTGGTGATAGTAGAGACTTCTCGCTATCTGACATCTGAGCTTTCCGAGACGCTTCTGAAGATTACGAACTGCAGAAGACTCTTCCCATAAAGCCCACTGTGCGCTGCTACAAGTTCCACAATGTGGTTTATATATTCCGGTCAGAAGTCTACGAGACCAAGCAACAGACGAGCAAGCATCCGACGTCAGAGTTGGCGAGGGTAGCCAGCGCCTTGAATGGGGCGAGACAGGGTCTTCGGAGCGCGGACATGATGTGTGGGTGGAGAGGCTTCGTCAGGCTCGAAGCGATTGTGAAGCTGGCCAACGAATAACTTTCTTACTAAACCAATCATCCACTCACACGAGTAGGGATTCCAACTGTGTCACCAGTGCCTGCATCATATTGATTGTTCACGATCTCAAAAGAAATTATCATGAACTTGGCAACGCGTTCCAGTTCACCTCGGTGCCGAACTGGTTTCTCCGTGCTGCCAGGTGAGCTTGGCTGATAAAAGCGAATGGGGACCTAGCCTGACCAAAAGAAGGACATGATTGGAACTATGGCTCACTTCCCGGTTATGAACACAGTCAGAGCGGGAACACATGGTTCGCTAACGACATTCTTCGATAACGTTAGCACTACCACGCGGCTCAACTGTTGCCCAGGCAGGTGCCATATCTGTCTCGTATGGGACACAATACACCAATGGATCTTACTGGTTGAAGAGTACATTCGCTGTCGAGGCCCAGGACGTCCAAATTTCCTGGGGATACGCTGGTTTGCGGGAAGGCCGAAATCTAGATGTAGCTTCAATCTCGTCGCATCCTCAACTGTTTCGTGGCCGTGGCCATGGTCCGGAGTATTCTTTCTGTCGTTATCTCGATTCTCTCGTATCATTTTCGCCATTTCTATTCGCTGACATTGTTCTTTGAGGTGGATTCTACCCGGAAATCCTATGCGATCAGCCTCATTCCTCTCCAGGGGAGCTGGTTACTTAGCCGAGATGAAATACCACCTTGCTATATTTTCTTACCCACTACCAACAATTATATATTTCGTCTTCCCACTAAGTCACCCAGTCCGTTATCTATATCTGCCTATACGAGCCTTTGGTTATTGCAGTGGTGCAATATTTCTCAACCATCGATAACGCGCTGTCCAGTCACTTCGCCATCGGGCCAATGGATCCATGCTATTTGATACAATACATAACACTTCACAAGAATTTGACGGCTCGTACCTTGATTTACGCTCATCGGGCTGCGGTCTAATAAATTCTGCTTCCGGGGCCGGTACCTCATCAGGCCGAGTGGCATGCTTTATCTGATTATTGTGATTCCAAGCGTCTGTAATTTACTGTCAGCGCGGGTTGCGGTTGTGGAAGACATCTGCTTGCCATCGTTCCAATATCCAGTATCGTGGCTTCCCATAATTCATCCCTTGATTGCCCATACGGACTCCAGCGATATGAGGTGATGGATGATCTTGATTTTCGGACCAATTCTTGAAGGCAGGGAACGAATCGACGGCATGGGAAAACCCAACTTTCGTCTTGCAGGTCCTTACTCGGCCTGTACTTAAGAAACGGAGCTGCTTCGTTCTTCTGTTCTGTTCTTGTTACTGTATTCGCACTTATCAGAGCATCAACTCAAACACGTCCGTCTATACGCAATGCTTCTCTCCAGACTCGCACTGGCTTCAGTGCTTGCTTTTGCCAACGTTGCCTCATCTGTGAGTTCATACTCATCCATACCAAGAACACCATTATCTAACTACACCTTTTCTACAGCAAGTGATAGTCACGATTACCAATACTGTAACTGTGGTGACAGTAACCGTCACTCCCAAATCTACGTCAATATCGTATACCTACGTCACAGTGACGGGAAGCAGCCCACCTTTGACAACAGCGTCCACTTCCACTCTCACTGTGGTGGTAACAGCTACCGGAGTAGCAACGCCAACAGGATCAAGTTGCCCGATAGAAGAATGGGGCCAATGTGGTGGTGAAGGGTATGGTGGGTCGTGTGGCCGGTGCGCCAGTAATGCGGTCTGCAAGTACAAGGACAGTAAGTATTGACAGGGACTATGTTTTGTGTACAGATCAATTCTGATTAATGTCCGTTTGTAGTTTGGTACTCTTATTGTAGCAACCTCCCTGAGGTGGTGCATGCAGTTTCCACGATATACATGCCATAGGCAAGGGTATCTCTCAGGTGTGGCAAGATGCAGGTGGTACCTAATTGTCAGCTATGATTCGTGTAGGACAGGCACAGTAAACTGTATCCGAATAGTGGCGGTTGTTACGTCTCTTCCCTCACCCTGTGTGAGGTCACGTGGGTTGGTATGGTGAATGAAGTAGGATAAGGCAATTGTATTTGAAGTCAAGAATACTAACGAAGTTGAGCACAAAGCTCCTATCTATGGCAGAAGTGCCAGTCATATATACTGCTCCTCTAGTGGTGGGTCGAGATGGAGCGCAGGAGCTCCTAGGAGCTCCGCCCGCTCCTCAGTGCTCCACCACGTGACCCAGAGTCCACCGAGGTGACTCAGCGAGCTCACGTGCACGTGGTCGTGACAGCGGTGAGGATGAAATTTATAATGAATCTACACGTAATTAACGACGACGCCAAGAAATTAAAGCAAATTACGAACAAAATAAATAAAAATCTAAGTTTTTTATATATAAATTATTTTCTTAATTTTTTATATTTTATAATATATTAAAAAAAAAATTTTTTTTATTTTTCTAAATTTAATTTTTAATAAATTTATCGAAAATTTTTATAATTTTTTATCGGGAGTATAGGCTAGGCGCCACCCTATTGGCTGAGACCGGGCCGGAAGATCAGACAGGATTAGCGGGACTAGCCGTTTCGTATAAAAGCACGTGGTGTAAGCAGATTTATGCAGTAGCTAGTATATAACTCGTACGACGTAGTACGAGTTAAAGGGTAGACGTAATACTACGATTAGTACAGCACCTGCTGCTTGTTGTGGCCGCGTCTCACAGCACATGCAAATATCACGTGATTTACAGCTGAATACTGTGCTTCCAACAATTTTTTATAATTAATAAATTAAATTTTTAAATTTATAATAAATTTTAAAATTATATTATAAAATTTTTTAATTAATAAAATATAAAGCAGTTACACGATATTATCGACTAGATTTTAATTATTAATCATAAAGCTAAATTTCTAGCCTCGTTGCGTAAGCAAGTTAAAAGTGCTCATTACACGGACTATTATTTTTCCACGATCGCTTAGTCGTATTAAACAAAGAAGACTCCCTCAGAGTGCACTTTATCAGAGAAGCTCACAACCAGCTGTTGACGGCGCACTCGGGAAGGGATAAAACGTACGAAATCCTCAGACAGCGTTACTTCTGGCTATACATGCTACGAAACGTGGCTTAGTACGTACGGAATTGCTATGACTGCTGTAAAGCGTCCATCCCTCGGGACAAGACCCTTAGATTACTACAGCCTTTACTAATTCCAGAACGACTTTGGCAACGCTTGTTTATAGACTTCTGCTCCTTCCTAAAGAATAAGCACGATTATGAGTTTATATATATAACAATCGATCGATTGTTTAAACAAGCAATTTTTATTCTTTGCTATTGTCGGGAGTATAGCCCAGGGCGCCTCTGACTCGGAAGGTGAGTACTGACTCGGTCGGATAAGGACAATCCGGCGGGTGAGAGTTATCCGCGTGATCTACTGTTTCGGGCCTCCACGTGGGTGTCGAATATTATGCGTACGAGTCAAGCCTCGTACGATACTCTGTATATAGCTGGCTTACTGCCCTTAGTTTTGAGGGCAGACTTAATACCACAGATAGAAGGAATATAACCTCATCGTAGTACGGTCTCATCCAAACGAATCACGTGATTATTAGCTGTATATTGTGTTTCCAACAATTTTAATTAAACAGAAAATTATATTAAATTAAAAATTTTCGATGTATTATTTAAAAAAAATTATTTTCTCGGAAAATAAAAATTAATTCGGATTCCGTAATTATTTTATTAAAACGATTTAACGTTATTATTATAATTATTATAGTCATAAGGCTTGTAGGCTATAGGCCTAGCAGGCGAGGAATCGAAGTAAGTTAGCGGGTCACCTAATAGATCATTGATCCTCATTAAGGGTTAATAAGGCTCATTAATCTGAAGGACAGAGGTTCTATATAACAATAGGCTGTCGCCCACTATATAGGAGCCTTGTGCTCAACTTGATTAAATTTCCCTAACTATAATATTATTGCCTTATCGTACTTCATTCACTATACTAACCCACGTGACCTTACTAAAGTAAGGAGAGAGTCGTGATAATAGTACGCACTCAGAACAATAGAATCAAAACGTACGCACTAGTATGTGAATAATAGACAAAGAACTAAGAAAGTGGAAGAGTATTAAGGATGTAATAGACTAGATTAGGTTGAGATGCAAGAGGTGATCTATTCTTAGAATACTAAGGTGAAGAGCTAAGGACAGCTCTCAGAAGTGCTTATATATAGGATTCTGCCAGGCGGTGAGTTGTCACGTGATAGAACTGAAACCAGCACTGTGACAGAGGACAGATAAGCTGGATCCTTAAACACTAACTGAAATAATCACGTAACCTAAACCTTATTCAACTTAGAACCGTAATGTCACGACTCTCTCCTTACCCTGGTAAGGTCACGTGGGTTGGTATAGTGAATGAAGTAAGATAAGGCAATGATATTATAGTTAGGAAAACTTAATCAAGTTGAGTACGAGGCTCCTACCTAGTGGGCGACAGCCCGTTGTTATATAGAACCTTTGTTCTCTAGATCAATAAGCCTCATTGACCCTTAATAAGGATTAATAATCCATTAAGTGACTCGCTAACCTATTTCGATCCCTCGCTTACTAGGCCTATAGCCTACAAGCCCCGTAATTATAATACGTAATAATTATTTAAATAAAATTTTTTTTTTAAAAATTATTAATTGTCACGGTTCTGGAGTCACGGGCTCGCTAAGTACTCACGTGACCGCTCACCTGTATATATGCTCTGCCTTCCGGCGCTTCTTTCCTTCCTTTCCTCTTTACCTTTAGATCCTAAGA